>NC_143552.1:160756911-161057058 GCF_054136105.1 Typopeltis vanoorti
AGAATGGGGAACTGGACAATGAGACTTATTTGTGCCTATGGTCCCGCAGAAGGTTCTACTAAGGTAGAAGTGCAGGAATTTTTTGAAGCTTAAGAAAAAGCAACTGACACAATGAAAAAAGGAAAAGTCGGTCCTTGTTGGGGATCTAAATAGCAGAGTAGGAAATGATTGTGAGACATACAAAAATATTTTGGGAAAATTTGGAGAAAAGAGCAAAGCTAATAATAATGGCAAATATACTTCTCTCCATGTGAATTTGTGCACATAAAAATGTGCACAAATTCACATGGAGAGAAGAGGCAAGGAATAAGAAAAGTCTCATTGCCTATGTTATTGTTGATAGTGATGTTTTCTCCCTGGTGCAGGACACCAGAGCGTACAGAGGATTTGAAATTGGAAGTGGTCACTATTTAGCCTTGAGCAGGATAAAATTGAATTTCATATTAAAAAGAATAACGTAAGAAAGTTTTAAAGCGAATAAAAGTTGAGCAGCTCTCAGATGTGAACTGTAGACTAAAATACACAAAGATTATTGAATCAAAAATGAAAGAGTTTGAGAACAGGAATCAAACCTTGGAGATTCAGTGGCAAACTCTGAAGAAAACATTGATTGATTCTGCCAGTGAGGCATGTGGTGAGGTTGTCTGCAAGGATAAAAAAATCAGAACTCCCTGGTGGACACAGGAAGTTAAAGAGGCAGTGAAGGAAAAGAAGAAAGCATATCAAAAGTTCCTGGCAAATAAGTCAGCTTGTGCTCTTAGAGAATACAGAGACAAATGCAAGAATGCTAAACACTGTGTAAAACTAGCTAAACAAAAGTCATGGGAGGACTTTAGCAAGAATATAGAAAATAAATATCAAGAAGGTGGCAAAATATTCTTGAGGTTGTTGAAGAAGCTTAGGTATGGAGGAAAGAGTGCTAAAAGGAGTTAGAGATGATAGAGGTGACATGAAAATGGGAGAAAAAGATATCCTTGAAGTATGGAGTAATTACTTTGAAAAACTGCTAAATGAAACAAACAGTGATGACAGCACAGTGGTAAAAACACTGACCAGGCATGCAGTCAGGAATACATATCCATACTTGAAGTAGAAAAAGCCATCAAAGGCTTGAAATGTGGAAAGGCAGCAGGAGTAGATGATATTCGACCAGAAATGCTGAAGTATGGTGGTATAAGAGTCCTACAGTGGCTGTACTGCATAGTTCAGAAAGCCTGGACAGAGGGACGAATTCCCGATGATTGGAGTAGAGTTCTCATAGTACCCATATATAAAAAGGGAAATAAAACTGAATGTGAGAATTGCAGAGGTATTTCTCTACTGAGTGTTCCTGGCAAGATCTATGCAAGTATACTTGAGAAACAGTTGAGAAGAATTGTGGAAGAAAAGCTTGGTGAAGAACAAGCTGGATTCAGGCCAAATAGAGGCTGTCAGGATCAGATCTTCACTGTATGATAAATAATCGAGAAAGCATGGGAATATAACAAAGATCTGTATTAAAGTTTTGTAGATTTGGAAAAGGCATATGACAAAGTGCCAAGAGAGAAGCTGTTCAATACACTACAGTTATATGGTGTCAATGGGGCATTATATCAATCATTATTTAATCTTTATTTGAGTTGTAAGTCAGCAGTTAGAATTGAAGGAAGTAGAGGAAGATGGTTTAATGTTAAATCTGGTGTGAGACAAGGATGTACATTATCCCCTCTGTTATTCATTATCTATATGGATCACATTATGAAGGAAAGTGGTATTAAACATGATATCAAAATTGGAGAGGTTAATGTCAGCTCTTTGCTTATGCGGATGATGTTATACTTCTAAATAAATCCGCTACAAGTCTGCAAGATTCTCTGACTAAATTGAATAGCTGTTGTAATAGATATGGTATGAAGGTCAGCAATAAAAAGACAAAGACAGTGAAAATAGGTAGAATCATTGAAAATGTCAACTGTGTTGTGAATGGAGAACCTGTGGAACAAGTGAAACATTTCAGCTACTTAGGCACGATTTTTACTGAAGATGGTAAATTAAATATAGAAATGGACAACAGAATCAGCAAAGCTGGTATGGTAGGAAGTCAATTGAATAAATACATATGGAATTAGAGAGAAATTAGTCGGAACACTAAATTAGCTGTATACAAGACAGTGTTCAATCCAGTTTTAACTTATGGATCTGAGAGCTGGGTCAGAAGTAAAACACTTGTCCAAAGACTAGAGACCGCAGATATGAGAGTCCTGAGAAAGATTATAGGCGTGAACAGATGGCATCAATGGCAATATCATATTAAAAACGAGGATATTAGGAAAGAACTTGACATTGCCAGCATCCAGGAATGCGTTAGCAGAGCTAATCTCAGGTGGTATGGTCACTTAAACAGAATGGGCAAAGAAAGATTAGCAAAACAAATGTTCTCTGCCAGGTTGGCAGGAAAACGACCCAGAGGAAGACCAAGATATAGGTGGATTGATACGGTACAATGTGCCTTAGACGATAGAAATATAAGACCTGATAATATTGGAGTCTTGACAAGTAACAGACTGATTTGGAGGAAAATTGTAGATAGGAAGTTAGTAATGATGTAAATTTTTTCATGTAGTACTATCATATCCTGTACACCCCTTGAGGGTACATGGCAGGAATTTGATGATGATGATATAACAGTTTATATCTTTCTCCAGGTTCTCTTTTCTCCTTTCCACCCAGTTTCTTGGAAAGAAACTTATTGCACTCCACTTCTTCAATATATTCACAACTCAGCACCTCTTCCTTTGTGATCTTATGTTCACATCTATTATTTTCTAGGTTTGTTTCTTTAACTACATGCTTAGAGTTTTGCTGAAACCCTTGCTCATTTTTCACCATTAAACAATCAATGGTGAATGTATCTCAAAAAAATGCTCTAACATTCTGAAATGTGGTTCATTTTAAAATTTTACAATCAACTGCCACCTGATTGTAAAACTTTGTCAGTGATTATCAGTGGCAGAGTTTCTTTAATCATTGTTGAATTTGTCATTCAGCCTCTCTTAATAAAAGTCCACTATTTAAATTATTGATAGATGTGCATTTGCCATAATTATTAATTCATATTATGCATTTGCAGACACAGTACTCTTATCATAGCTCTCTCTTTTTGTGCTGATCCAAAACACTCTGACCACACATACGCATGTTAGTTTTGCATTTTTTTATTATTATTATTATTTTATTTTGATTTTTTTTTTCCCTGTATATTACTAGCTAGTTAGTATCTCACATTCATTTTACATCTTGATCAAACTCTACATGCGTTTTTTGTTATTATTAATTTTTCATACCAGTTTCACTCATCACCCATGAAAGTTTGAAACCTATGGTTACAATTAATCCAGGTGCCTTGCAGCTGAGGAATCCAAACTGTTACCACCTTTGGTTTCTGGTAAGAATGATGGTGTCATCCTCAGTGATGAAAATAATCTATCATTAGAGTTTTTATAGTTTGGTAGATGAGCATAACTTATTTGAGGATTTTAATGCAAATTTCTGTTTTATGTTATGTTGTTAAATCATTTAAAGACTACAGGCAAACTGGATGCTAGATCCAACATTATTTCAAAGTCGAATGTTTGTAGAAACTATGAAAGTTTCATAAGTTGACCTGATAGCTTGCAAGAAAACAATCCTCGGCATGCCTGAGTTGCCTTATCTTGCACTACTTAAAAGACGTGGCCGCTGCCCGAACATCCATATATTCGCCTTTTATTAGTGCATTTGATAAAGGCCTGATGCACCGACTGAGAGTTCACTTACAAAAAATACTTTTCTCTGACACTTCAAGACCTTAGTACCGAACAAGAGTTTTGCTCTCTTAGGGTTTCTGCCTGGTCTCTGAAGAGAATCAACCAGTTCAAAACAGCTGACAGGCCAGTGAAACCTTTATCAAATGCACTAATAAAAGGTGAATATATGGATGCTAGGGCAGCACTCATGTCTTTTAAGTAGCGCAAAGGCAACTCAGGGATGCCAAGGATTGTATTCCTGTAAGCTCTCAGGTCAACTTATAAAGCTTTCATAGTTTCCACAAACATTCGGCTTTGAAATAATGTTGGGTCTAGTATCCGCTTTGCCTATGTAATTTTACATTGCCAAAATGCAGCCTTATGGCTCTTCCTTTAGTAATTATTTAAAAGCTATTTTTTGAAAAATCAGTGTTCTTCATTTCATCTAACTAATTGTAAATAATAATAAATTGTTTTATGTTACAGGATATATTAATGATGTGCTGGGCATACAAAGCAACAGAACGACCAGAATTTAGCAAGCTTTTGAATATCCTTTCTCGTTTGCCACTGTTACCTAAAAAGAGGCTTGCCCGTAGTCCTTCACACCCTATCCATCTTTCACGCTCAGCGGAGTCTGTCTTCTAGATTTCATTTATCCTCATTGTACATAGTGAACTAAGACAAGGTCACAGTTGGCCCAGGTGCACATATGCTGGTGCCATCATTAGCAGTGCAACAACAGGTCAGCTTTAACACAGCTATGCATGTCTGTGCTGCAAACTTTATTTCACACCTTGTTAATGCAGTATCTGTAATAATTGTTGCAATGTATAGGTACTGTATGTACAGATTACTTATCTCATTTTTGCCTTGTTCATATGGGATGCATATCAGCAAACAGATAATAATTGCTGAAATCTCCAGTTCTATTGGAGTTGGACTGCTGCATGGCCAGCATTTTTGAGAACAATGTATAAATGCAAAACAAGCTCAACATTACTCATTTCATCAGTGGTGAAATGTTCATCTCCATAATGTAGCATTTATGTGCATCAACTGTGGCATTTCTTTAATTTTCATTCTTCACATGAAATATTTTAAGTGAGATATGTTGGTAAAAGAAAAGGGAAAAAAAGTGCTAAGTGCATATGATTGCTTCTGTAAATATTGTGATTTTTTTTTTTTTCAGTCATTTTATTTATTACTCACTTTAGATAGCTTGTACATGCTAATAACGTGAAGACCTGCTGGTCAAGTCTTTTGTTGTCAGCCAAATCACAAGTAATGGTAGAATTTAAATATGAGTTCTTATATAAGGTTACAAGATTAAAAATTTAAGGACTACATAAAATTTTAATTATATTGAGCTTATGCACTTTCTTTGACTGTTGCAATGTAGAAATAAGTTCCTAACAGCAGTCCCTCACAGGTACTTAGCATAGTAATGAATATGCCCCTCCTCCTCCCTCTTTCCACCTCCACACACATACACACACACACAATCCTGCATGAGGAAGGTGTTCATTTATAACTTTCTTATTCAAAGTAAATCATTGATTTTACAAAATTGAGATTGTTTGCAAACAGATTTTGTGTTTTTTATTAAATAATTATCAGTCAAATCAAATCATCAAAAAATTTTTAAATTTAATTTCTTATCAACTTATTGATAACTTGATGAGTTAATAAGATTTCAGAATTTTAGATGTGTGAAAAATTTTAATTATACTGAACTTAATGCACTTTGATATTACCATGTAGAAATGAAATAGGTTCCTATCAGCTTTCCCTTGCAGGTGTTTATTACAGTATTGCATATAAATAAGTTCTTTTGCATCTCCCCAAGCATATACACACTTGTGTGGAGGTTTTATGTCTTTCATTTTTTTTTTATCCAAATTACTTGTTAATATTACTAAACTGATAACATTGTCACAGATGCCATATGCCCTTTATCAAATTAAAATGATGCCTATAAACCTCTGATGTAAACTATTGGATCTTATATATATATATATATATATATATATATATATATATCTTTTTTTTTTTTTAATTTATATTAAACTTAAGTCAAAGAAAGTGAGTGTATCTATGTATATAGCATATACGTGTGTGTGTGTTTCAGATATTTCCAAGTATGTAGATATGTATATGTGTGTGTGTGTGTGTGTGTGTATATAGCATGTATATATATATATATATACACTCGTATGCACATATATATTTATCTACACGTATAAAAAGCCAAACTAAAGTATGTAAAAAAAAAAAAAAAAGCAAATTTAACTGCCTTAATTGTCATTTCTGTTTTTGTTATAATTTTTTTTTATGTTTACCAGATTTTAACATAATTGCATTCATTGATGCTCTGCATATAAATAATAAATAAGAACAAGACAGATTTCTGTTTTGATTAAACTGTTTAATGTTTCCAAATTCAACTTTTTTTGCTATGTTTTCTAGCTGCATTAGTTGTGGATTATTTGCCATGTGCAATAAAAATGTCTTGTTTTCTCTTTAAGCAAAATGTAAAACACAGTTAAGAGTATTCCAATATATCTGTCACACAAAATATCAGATAGGAACTAAAAGAAAAAAATAAGTATAAAGGATATAAACTAAAATATGCAACAATAATAGGATAATTGTATTAGTCATTGGGTTATGCTAGAGAATATACCGACTGCTTTCACACACAGATATTCTGGTGGTGGCTTTGAAAGGCCATCAGAATATAGGAGTGCAGAACTAGTTCAGATATTCTCTAGTGTAACCTAATGACCAATGAAATTTTGCTATTATTGTTACAAATAATAAATTAAGGAAGTTATCATTATTCCTTTTATTTGTTGAGAAAAGATAAACTATAAACTGTAGTACTTCACTCTTCTTTTAAAACTTAACTATTAGAGATTACACATAGTAAAATACAGTTGATTGTCACTACAGCAAACTATAGGGACCACAGGAATAATTTGTTTTAGTGAATAATTTGCTACAGTGAATTTTATTTATAACAGCATGGCACCTGCGGAGTTCAGGATTTTGTAAGAGTTTTGTTATAGTGATCAAATTTGTTATAACTGTGTTGTCTATAGGGAGAGTCAACTATGATGGAAATTGAACATATCTATACTTTTAAGCAGTGCATTTGAAACTATCACCATATTTAAAAAATGTACTACATATGGTTTTGACAATAGACAACTTACAATTAACTTGACCTTTCATAAAAAAGAAAATAATATATATATTCAATTTAGACATTATTTATTAATAAAGAAAAAATTTTTCATCTTCAGAAAGGGCAAAAAATATCTTACTACAGATAAGTGCTCTCCTTTACCTGAGTGCTGTTCATCAGAGACAGTATTTTCCTCTTATTATTTATTGAAACATATGGTTACATGACTGGTGTAAAGTAATCATGAAAATAAAATAACATATGCATGATTTTTATTGAGACAGTATTTGCATGCAAGCAGAACTTTTTATTACATTTGGGGAAATTATGTTTCATTATTTTATTTAGAAAAATATTTTACTTTATGATGTAATAAGAAAATACCAGCAACATGTTTCTTTCTTTATTAGTGCCCTAACCAGCTAAATGATTCTAGTTAATAGATCTTGAATCTGATTACATTTTTATTTTGACACACTACCAGTTTTGTGAACAACTAAGGTTCTCTTTGCCAGAAGAGTATAATGAATAAATAAACAGTTAAAAGCTAAATCAAATATAGAATATTCGAATAATATTTTTTTACCAATTAGTTCTATGTGGTATGCATATCGGCCTTAAATGTTATTGTATTCTCTTACCACAGAAGTCTTCGCAATCAGATCTTGAATCTGTTTCACCCAAAATTGTATTTAATTATGGTGTTCTCTAATTGGAATCCATATAAAAAGTGAGTTTGACTTTGAGTTCAGTACTTTTACTTTCAAAATAACCAAAAATAGTTTTTAAAAATAAATAAGTAAATGAGTTAAACAGATATTCATAAACAGGAAAATTTTCTTTATTAACTAAAAAAAAAAGATTGTACTATTGAAATGTGGGAATACATGATGATGATATTTTTATCAAGCCAATATACACCAAAGAAACTACAACTTAATGTTATTGTCAAGAATGGTCAGAGGTATAGACATTTATAATAGTGGAGCTATTCGAATTCTAGTGTATTACATAAGTGTGTTTGTTCAAGTTGAATGCCAATGTCAAGTCACTGGTTTTAGGTAGACAACACCTAAAACCATTGACTTGACTGTGCTATCAGTCCAGCAAGGAGTAACTTAAAAGTTAGGCAGGAAAGTTAATGATTTTGATTCCATGTTTATTTCTTTCCTTCTATCAAGAGATATTACTACAGTTCAGCTATAGTACTCAAGTATCAGTTGTGGTTTAATAATGCATATTCACTTACTGCAGATCAGCAAATTTCATATGATGATTATTGCCAAAGGGTTTTTTTTAATCAGCACAAGAATACATATAGCTATATCAATGTTTTTTGCTAACTTTTTTCAGAGTAGCATAGCTATGTTCAAAAAAAAAAAAAAGAAAAAAAAAGTGGTGGGGCTCATTACTGCCCCCCCCCACCAAATGTAGTAGTAGCAACATTAACATATAATGAACAATTACTATGATAATTTAATGGATTATCACAATAGATTTAAAAATAATAATAAAAAAAAACATATTGCTAATGTTTTACCTACAGATACTGAATCATTTTCAAAGCAATCACAAAGGCACACTGTTAAACTTGATTGTGAAATTGTCCTAACTAGGGTTACCAGTTTTTTGTTTTGTTATGTTATATTTTCTAGTATGATAGTCTCTCAAATCTTTGGCTTTTTTTTTTTTTTTTACAGCCAAATGTATTTAAATCTTTTGTAATACCATCCATATAAGTGGTATCTTTTTTTTTAAGATAGCATCTTACTTGCAGTGAAGGATAGTGAGCTTATTTTTTATTTTTTTTTTTTTTACCCAGTCTCTACTAATAAAGGAGCAACAATAAATAACTGGTCAATCAGTAAACTGCATGGTAATATGTATAATTGACATCAGTCTAAAATACATGTATAATGCATGCACACATTGAGGATGTTCCAAAAAGGGGGAAAAAAAAAAACATATTTGATCACTTTTAATTTGCTTCATCTTTAATCAGGATTTCCCATCATCATTTCCTGATATATATACCCTCAAGGGTGTTCAGACTACTATGACAGCACTACATGAAGTTTATATTATATTAATCTCCTGATGACAATTTTCTTCCAAATTACTCTATTTCTCACCAGCACTCCAATATTGTCATATCTAACATTTCATGCTTCTAAGGAACTTCAGACTGACTCTTTATCCTAGTGTAAGTAAACGGTGCTTGAACATGAAGTATCTATCGACATCTATCTCTAATGCAGAGTATTTAATAATGAGGTTTGACTACTTGTATATGGGTAATATTATTATTATTATTACATAATACCTCCAGGGAGTCCAAAGACTCATCGAGGGAGGGCATCTATTCTATAACTCTGTCTCCACCACTCAATCCACTAACCACACAACGAACTGCAACTACACTAATGGCATCTACTACCCACCACCACTACTATTTTCACAATCACAAACATCCATGCCCACAGCAGGATTCGAACCTGTGGCCTTTTGGCTGGAGAGCGGATACACTAACCACTTGGCCAACCAGCCGGGTTATGAGGGGTTTCCAAAAAGTAAGATAACTTTTTTTCTTAATAATGGTGACAGGGAATGAGATAAAACACAGTGGACAGATAGATCCATTAATAACATTCAAAAAGGCTGCAACTGCAGTGGTGCTATTGTTGCCTCAGAGCTAATTTCAGTTGCAAAATGGTAGCTACCATGCAAGTGTGGTCCAAAACAGGTGTTTGTGAAGTTATTTGTTGTTTGCAAGCAAAAGGGACTTCAGGTAATATTTGCCTTGAACTTGCTGTCTATGGTGAAAAGTTGATGTCAAAGAAGCAAGTGTGTTTTTGATGCAATGAATTTAAAGCAGGCTGTGGTGACATTGAAGATTGACATCAGGTGGGCAGGCCTTCATCAAGCAAGACAGAAGGCAGCATTTCGCGCATTAAGGATATTGTTCTTGAAGACCAGCGAATGAAATTATACAAGTGGTGAACTTGAGTAAGTCCACTGTCTACAAAATTGTTCACAATATTCTTGGATTTTGAAAAGTATGCTTCCACAGGGTGCCTCAACAATTGACAGAGGAGCACAAGGCAACATATATGAGGATGTGTTTGGAGAATTTGTTGGGATGTCTACCATATCTCCCCTTATCTGTTGATCAACAAGCTTCTGTAACTCACAATCTCTCCTCATACAGTCCTACCACCAACTTAGTTACTTGCCTCTGAATCCATTCCACCTCATCTGCATCTCCAAGAAACCCAGGCGACTAAATCTGTGCACAATAATTCAAGCCCTTATGAAGAATAAAAACCTTATCTCTGCATGTCAGGATGTCCCTCAGTAACCAGGTAATCTTATGAGCTGTTTTAGCCACTTTTGTAATAAATATGCCCTCTGAATTTCAACTCCCTATCCACCAACACCTCCAAGTTCCTGGCTTCATAAAGTGCTTGGAGTACAGTCCCATCAATATGGTATAAAGCTGGTAATCTTTTCACTTCAAAATGCATAACCTTACACTTTGCCACATTAATTGGCTTCTGTTCTCTTTTGCTGATACTGTCAGACTATTTAAATCATTCCATAAAATACCATCTTTTTTGTTGACTGCCTAATTTTCCATCATCTGCAAACAACCGTCCATGCAGTTAGCCTAGTGGCTGTGCACTTCGCAACCATATGCCTGGGGAAGGAGTATCCTAGGTTTGATCCCCATCGACGACATGAGGAGCTTAAGGATCTTCCTCAGTCATAGACAAGTTAGCTGGTCTTGGGCAGCAGGGTTTTTTTCCATCAGTTTATCTGAGGTTTTTTATCCCGCAAACAGGCCCTCCTGAACACACACAGGTTACAGCCATAGGATATAGTACGGCAAGGAAGGCAACGGGAAACCACCTTGCTCATAATCATTTTCCTAGTATGGTAGCATATAGCTGCCCCCCCCCCCCCCCCAGCTGTGTGGCAGAAGGGGGATAGATAGATATGCAAACAACTGAATATTTCCCTTCAGATTATTTCCTATATCATTAATGAAAAAATTAAACAGTAGGGCTCCAAGTACAGAGCCCTGTTGCATGTCACAAGCCTTAGGACTGTGCACCTGCATAAACTACTGGCTGATATCTCTCCAACAACCACTCTCTTATCTGCAGCACCAGCTTCATATCCACATCCTTACCACTGCTACTGTTTATCTTGGTATAGAGTATCAACAGAAGGTGAAAAAGGAGTCTTTTTAGATAAGGTGGGGATCCTGGTCTCAAAGTCTTGAATTACATCTTGAGCAATCTGAGTGGATGTAAAAAGTCCAGGGAATATAGAACAATGAACTAATGGTTAACCATCCTCACATGCCTTTGACAATTTAAGATTAGCTTGATTGTCAACATTTCCAACTGTGGATTGCTTGTTATCAGCAGTTTACATATCCTCTTGATGATGTGCATCAGAAATACACTGTTGGTTGTCAACATTTGTGTTAATGGTAGTAACTCTATTTCAATTACTGTATCCTTTCCAGATGGTGATCCATCCAGCATTACAGAAGACTGACCATTAGAAACTGATTTCTGATTTCTGTCTAAGTTTATGTATGAATGAGAAAAGGAAAGTTGAGTTTATGGCTGGTTAAGCTGTGAGAACTCAGGTCTTCATTCTCTTCTTATCAACATTGTCTCCTCTTTAATATCCCCAGACACTTCTGTTAGTACCAGCTCTATAGATTTTGAGTTCACCTACTGTGAACTCAAATTTTTCCTTTATACATTTATTTGATGCACGAAGAAGTTTTCTCTGGGGTAGGGTTCCCATAATATTTTACTAAAATCTGGGACATTCTGAAATTTTTACTTAAAAAACCTGGGATATTTTGTAAAAAAAGAGACATGTTAAAAATTAAGAAAACCAAAAATAAAACTATTATATATGTTGCACTTTAAATTAAATAATGCTATAAACATACATTAACATTAAATCCACTTTAAAAAATGATTATTACTCAGACATGTTTCTTGAGAAAAATATTTATCAGATTTATGGACCTGTTCAAGATTTTTTTTTTTCTTTTGATATTTGATCGTGGAACTCAGCACAAGAGAAATTCTTAAAATATGTCTTTACAATGATTAAAGCTTTTACTGTCTCAATTTTAAGTCTGTTTTTTTCATCTGTTCAGAGCACATTTATTAATGAAAAAACACATTCAACAGCTGCATTAGTTCCTGGCAGTGCTAAACAAAAATTAACTAGGCATTTAATACTCCCTGCTTTGTAAAATGAGCAAACATTTCACACCATTTATCACTGACACTTTGATCCTTCTGTTCACTCTACACTTCAAATTTGCTTTCACAATATTTTTTCACACATACAAACTCATCAAATAAGTCCTCTTCATTTACAGTAAAACTTGGTGACACTGTCTACATGAATATGTAGCTTTCTTGTATCTTCTTCCAAGTCACAGAATCCTTTCCCTTCAAATTAATCCAATCCATAGACTGAAGAGGTGTGAGAAGTGGTGTACACCACTCCTGAATATATTCAATACAGGTGCAGTAGAACTCTACTGCAGTGTTCAAACTTTTCAACTGTTATGTGTCCTTCTTTTTCTAATTCTTGCAACTGTTTTCTCACAGTAGTTGTAAGAAACTTTTCTGCCTTCCTACAAATTTAACCTTTCCACCAGTTTTTTTTGTTTCATCCTTCACTTCAATTACTGTTATATCTTGTATATCTTGCTTTTCAATACATTTAATGGTATCATAAAAGGTTTTTAACTGGCTGGCAAGGAAATGCAGAAGTGTAATTGAAAGTGGATTTTCAAAGAAATTTTTGAGACTGATAGGACATTTGTCAATAGAAAGAAAATATGACTTCAATGAAGGGAACATGTCGATAACCCTCTTGATGGCAGGCAAAAGAGAGAGCCATCTTGTCTTGCTGCTACCCAAAACAGTTTCATATTCCGTGTTTGTGAATTCACAAAATGATTTAAGTTCCTCAACTTGTACACAATATATGTGGAAATGTCGGTAAATCTTGTTAATTATTAACTGAAGATCGATAGGTAAGCAATCTGAAGCTGTCTGCACAGCATTATGTATCACGTACCAATTCCAATTAAATTGTTCACAGTGTTTTCTTGCATTTTGAAGTACAGATTATTCTTTCCCTTTCTCTTCTTTCCACCAAAGTTTGTATTTGTATTATCTGCTAATATAGCAATAACCTTTTTCAGGAGATCTAACTTTTGTAACACTTCCAACATATAAGAAAATAAAAGTTCTGAAGTTTCACCGCCTAAATTAATGAACTCCAACACATTCACCTTCACACCTTTTTCTGGATGATAGTATCTAATGACCAGAGGCACTAATTTCATGTCAAAGTGGTTTGATGAATCGATTAGTACTGATATAAAATGAACTTCTTTTAGCTCTTCCTTGATCTGCTTTTTTGCTAATGGTGCAATAACATTGGTTATTATTGCCTTGCACTTTGTTTGTGAACACCTGAATTTATCGTTGAAAATTTTTTTCACAATGGTTGTTGTGCAGTCCAAGGAGTTAAAGCTGTGGTTATGCACCGCAGTGATACACGAAGATTGCTTCCTGCACTGCCAGTGATAACTTTTTCCCTTTCACTCTTGGTTTTCACAATTAAAATATTACTTATACTGCAGTTGGAAGCCTTACTTCAAACAGCAGCTTTATGTTTTTTCGTTTTCACGTGGTTGACTACGTCTGACCGACCACCATGCGAAATGCAAAATTTACAGTTACATAAAGCATTCCACATTTTCATCTACACCTTTAATGAAAGAAAATTCTCTTCTAATATTATCATTAATACTGCACTTACTTTTCGGCATTATAGGGGTAGAAAACAATAAAAATTATAACACACAAAGTATTGATCAAGTAAGATACTGTTGTATCAGAAGCATGGGAAAAAAGAACATCGCTATTAGTTATTATTAGTTAGTTATATTATTTATAATATTAATGATTATTATTATAAATAATAAATAAATAAAATTTATTATCAACATTGTACTAGAAATTGGTACTGAAAATGAGATAAAATCCGTTTATTCGTTTTTTCCTGAAGGATACTTAAAAAAGTGCAACAGAATTATCTCGGGAAATTTTTATAAAAAACAGGACGAATGGAAACCCTACTCTGGGGTCTACCTCTTTTCTGCCTACCTAATAGTGATATTAGTTAGGCAAAAAGATGAGACCAGATATCATATGGACATGATTGTCAACTAATCTAGCACTGGATAATTCATTAGTACCTAAGACTAATAAAGAATTTTAATGCAGACTGTCGGAAGATACAGGTATATGATTTGAAGTTTCCAGAAGCTCACCTGCAGCCTCTTTAAAGCCTGTAATGTTTAAACTTTCAGCAACAGTAAGAAATGTGGACAGCTGACATTGCAAGAAGTTCACTTCACCCCTATATACGAAATTCACCATTGCTTTCAGATCTGCAAATTTTATGTTCTTGAGCAATGGGATGATTACAAGAATTTTCAGTGAATAAATTGAGGGGGGAGGATAATTGCATGCAGATAATACTATCCTGTAAGCCTTTAGGTTCTTACCAGGGCCATCGCCAGATTAGGTCTTGCCCCTGATGGATTATAAGACAAAAATATAAGAAAATCTCCAACTGCTATTTTGTTTTTATTACAAGAGAAACACGAATGCAAAACAAATTAATAATATTAATTAAATGTTTGCTCTATGGGGATATCACATATCGCACAAAAAAATTGTTTATAAGCTCTTCTAAATTTAAATTATAAGCTATGTCCGCCTCTATCAATATTGTTGCTAGACCAACCAATCTTTCTTGGATCATTGCTGTTTGCAAATAATTTTTAATCAGTTTAAGCTTGGAAAAACTTCTTTCCTCGCTTGTTACGCTAACAGGAATTGTTAGCATAGCGACTGTGCCTACCACAATATGGCTGAATGAGCGCCCTTATTAAGCCGCACCGTGAGGCAGGCTGCCTCTATGCTACACCCTATCGATGGTACTGGTTCTTACCATCACATGCTAAAGTTACATCCACAAAAGCTTCCCTAGAAAGCAACTGGTTAAACACAGTAACATACTGCTGTGGTGATTGGTCCATTTCAAACAAATAGTCTGAGATCCCATCCTTGTGAAAAATTAGGCATAATTATTCAATAGATGGCAGCAGCAATCAGATGTTATATTAACAATGGCAGATAGTTTAATCAACCTGCACATGTTGAGTTAGGCTTAGCAATAAGAACAAAATTTCCAAAACTTTTATTGGGCAATTCCTTAAACCAAATAATAGCTTCATATAACTGTTTCCTCTGGAAAAATATCCTCAGAAATACAGTTACTCTAAAACTCAAATCATTGTAATCAAATGTTGGACTATGTCAATATATACTGCCACACTTGTGTAGTTAAACCTAGCAACACTGCATATTTAGATAGTAGAAACTTATATGAAAATAAATTTTAGCAGTTATTAAATAATAAAGGCATAGATATCATATAGACATAATATCAATTGTAAAACTTTGAAAAAACATATAAATAAATTCTCTTCACATATGGAGGTCCAAACTTTCCCCTAAATATGACAAATATCAGTTAATCTTGAAGCATTAAGCAACATTAAAAATAAAAAACTTCATGTCATGCAACTAAGGTTTGTGTTTACTCTAATAATTGTGTTTACTCCAGCTGGTTTTCAGGAATAAAAATCTTAAGTTTCTGGGAGAAAAAATCTTGTTGCTTCTGTTTAGTTACCTTCAGTTGATAAGCTATTATGAAGGATCCTCATGTTCTGTACAAGTTTCAGACCTTGATTGTTGCTAATTAAGGTAATTGTTAACATCACTCTCACAACTTAGTTGTAGAGATGCTGGCATAAAAGCAAAGGAATGCACACCACATTACTGTAAATACATATATGTGGAAATAGAGTATGGTTCTTAGTTAACCAACTGACAACAATTTGTGCATCTGTAATTAGAGCATCTGAGATCAAATGTGAATAATATCATTAAAAGGTGGAACATTGTGAAAAGAAATCCAAGAAACAGCCAGAAGACTAACAGAAATGGATAAAATAATATTGAAAAGAGTTATGCACTCCTGCTGTACACTGTGAATTCTCTCGGCAAAAAGTATAGGATATACCTGATTGTACCACAGCTATTGAAGCTTGCAGCTAAATATTACATATAGACTAATCTGGATATTCAAGGGGAAATTGCGATGTACATGCCAAATATCACCCCCCCCCCCCAAAAAAAAAAATGTTCAAGTTCAAATTGCATAGTACTTTGTGATGGAACAGTAGGCCAATGGAATGTACTGTTAATAATTGGTGGATTTTTATATAGATAGAGTATTCATAGATATTATATCTTAATATTAATCCTACCATAGAGAATGATCTCTGTTTCTAACAATTATTTTTTTAATTCTGAGTGTACCTATATGTTATTATATGCACAAGGGTTCACTCCAATTGGTACAATGATCTTAACTCTTTCTTTCAGAATCCAAATAATCACTGACTCAAGACCAAAATACAAAATAAACACATTTAATATAACAAAAACAATATATATACACTTCAAACAAATATTACATAACTAACTACAAATTAATTGGATCCAAGGCCTTTTAAAAATAAACTTACACTTAAGACTAGACTAAACACTTTGTTTGCACAATCACAAAATGTTCATAGCCAGTTTCTTTCTTTGTCAAGGCCCTTTTCAATAGATATATGATTCTATTCTTCATTTTTACAGGATCCTTTCTCATCACTTATGTAACACACATTAATTCTTCCTGACTTAATTCTTTCTCTTTTCTTCAGTAGAAATAATAGTCAGATCTGGCGTCCTTAATACAGATGAAACTTCCTAATCAGAGTTTTCTCGAACATTCCTTTAGAACGTAAATAGCAAATTCTTCTTTTATTCACTAAATGCTTATTGACAGTCTTAACTCTTCCAATTAAAAAAACTTACAGTTCAACAATTCCCTTTTCGGAATCTACTATTAATCTTTCAGTTAGTGTTTCCTCCAATATTCCGTTTAAAACGCATATAGCAATATTTTCCTTTTATTTATCCACATTAAAACTTCTTCATAGTTCCACGATTCCTTTTTCGGAATATACTATTAATTTTCTTCCGACTGTCACTTAAAAAAACTTAAGTTCCTCCGAACCTAAATATCTGCCGGCCTGTGTTCAAAATTACTTCCAAACGCTCTCTTGTTTACAGCCGTACCCAGATAACCGAACGCTTTCTTGTCAGCTGTCAATCACTCATCGAACTTCTCGGCGAGCATGCGCACTCCGTGGCAAGCGAGAAACTAAGTACTGTATATAATGGCTGACACTTTGTCTCCGTTAGCGATAAGAGCATGTCCTCATAAAACACAACTTTTGATAATTTTAAATTACAATAAAATTTGTTTAAAGTAACACAATTATTCAACTCCGGTAAGTACATTATTTTTACAGTACTGTGTATACAGTTAAAGTATATAATGCACAAATTCACTCTCCAAATCAGAAGAATGATTGCCCAGAAAATAGAGGGGGGGGGGATAGAAGTTATTTTCCAAAGTATAGTCCAGTGATTTTCTGCTATAGTTTTGCACTGACTCGATAAAGCTGGTTCTTAAAATACCTGCACTAAAAATATGGTGCAGGTATTTTCATCTTATAATTTTAAAAAAATGTTAACTGGTACATTATATAGGAAGTACTTTTCTTTGTGCTAGTCATCCAATCTTCATAATAATAATGTTAAACAATTCCAAAAATAATATTATTATTATTATTCCTGACACCTCCAACGAGTCCAAAGACTCATCGCGGGAGGATACCTACAACTGTCTCACCCACTATGAATCAAAGTCCAAACATGCACTGAGTGACTAACTACCACCATTTCATGCAGTGTGCTGTCTTTTGTGCAGCACTTCAGTTGCACAGATCCATTCATTGTGCATTTGTGTCTCTAACAGACTGAAGTGAAAATCACATAGAAACAATGAAGTCAAAAGCACAAAGTTTAGTTTCCATGTTGTTCTAAAAAAAAAAAAAAATTTTATTGAAATCAAAATGAAATATGGCAAGTGTGTGTCTACAAAAGGACACACCCGTCACACATCTTCCCTTAGGCTGCCTTTCATTCATGGTTCACCACAAACCTACACACACATAGACCAATGCATGCACAAATATTCATTCCCGCCCCATCCAGCACAAACACTAGGAGTCTCCGACATGGAGCCCTAACAGTTTGCTCCAATGAGTAGGTGCTGACTAAGGAATATTAAATTATTAGCCAAACATTGATAAAAAAAAAATGGCTACAACAACAACAACAAAAAAAAAATAACAGTTCACAAGATTCTCCACAATAATACCAATGAAAGCAAAAAAGGGTTACAAGAATAGAACATAAGAAAAAATAGAGCATTACATAAATACAACATTAAGGCAATCGACAACCCTCCTGCAAAATTAAGAAGTATACTTAGCTCATCCAAAGATCCCCTTCCTTACCTTGTCCACCCAGCAGTTTACAAAATTCACAACACCTGAAACCTGCCCTACATAAGTGAAACAGGGCACAAAATTCCAACAAGAAAAGACTAACACAAATGCCACATTAAATTCCTCTGCTATGGTGAAACAGGTTTGTCAGACGATGCATTTCACAGAATCAGCTGGAAAAGTGCCAAATCCCTATACCACACCTAAACCTGGTTTGAAAGAAAATTCAAGGAAGTTTGTGCAATGCCGAATCTCATCAAGAGTGGTGGTTTTGTAATTCCAAGAATCTAGAGGACCCATCTACAACCTGTATAGCAACTAGAACATGAAGGCAGAACCCCGAACACATGAAAACCTTAATATCTCTAAGAGGTAGAGATGTGCTTAATGTAGTTCCACTATAAAACTTTTATTTTATTTTATTTTTTATCATCTATAAATTATTATACTTATTATTATAAATTATACACAAATAAAAATTAGCAAAATATTTTATTTTGTTAATTTTTATTTGTGTATAATTTTTTATTTATTATCATTATTTTTTTTCACCTGAGGTCATGGCAGCGTAAACGATTAACAAAGCATTTAGATTTATCTTACTTTTGCGTAGCTTGTGTACTGTGCATATTTGTATTACCCTGTATTCCTATATTCCTTGTATTACCCTGATGGTAACCTGCAGACAGTGGTAAAAATAGCAAGTGTTATTTTCGTAATTATAAGTAATAACTCCAACATGTGTTTGTGTTGTCATAAATTCTTCACAATGAATTGTTTACTGAGGTGGTTATTTTTTTCACAAAAGCCACTTTTTTTTTTTTATTGTTTTGTACTAATGTATCTTGTGATATTATTGCTATTGTGTGCTTGTATGTTTAGTTTTGTGCATTTTTCTTTTTTCTACAGTTGATGTATCTGTATTAGGAATTAGTTTATTTTTATCATAAGTATAGCGCTGTACTTTTTTATGCTGGGCAGATTGTTTTTTGGGATGGGGGGGGGGGGATATAGGTATTCATGTGAACAATTTGTATATTTTCTTCTTGGATGTCTCAAACAAAATAAATTTACCTGTTCAGTTTATAGAAAAACAGGATGAACAGGATTAAAAGTTGCTTTCCTCCTGCTAAACAAGATTCTTCTATCCCCCCTCCCAAAAAAAAAATCATTTAACAATTAAAAAAAATGAAAAAAAGAAAACATAAATTAGGACTAGTGGCACATACAGGCAGGATTCCAGAAATTAAAATTAAAAATGTATTATTTTCTTTGCATAATTTACACTTTTTTTTTTGTTTGTTTGTCTCATTGTGAAATACCATTTCATTCATCCTTCAAGTTGTGACTGCAAACAAATTTATTAAAGAAGTTTTGTTTTCAGAGAGTTGGAAATGAAACTTCTGGATCTGAAATCTTTAATTCAAACACTACAGCATTTCCTTTTAAAGAATTGCAAAAACATTATTATTATATTATTTGACACCTCCAGGGAGTCCAAAGACTCATCGAGGGAGAGTGTGCCAACAGCATAGAACGATTTGCAATTTTAGTTGCCGGTTTGCTCTAAAAGTCATAATGTAAACAAGTCATCTTCACATTCTTTCTTCTTTTTATCTCCATTAAGGTTCAGAACTTTATTTTTCTTTCTGGAAAACTACGGAAGGATGAACAGTAATTAAAAACTCAACCTGCCATATCTTCTTCCTTCAACAGTTCTGTCATCATTGTCGTAAACCAATTGATAACTTAAATGCTTTTCTTTCTATACGAGACCTCATAAATATCCAGTGTCGAGTTCCAAAAATCCCCTTTCTCTCACAACAGTCTTATAGTGTTCTTTCCATTCAACACGTGCTTACACTTCAGGTTTCAGTTTGTCATAAAGCGAGAAAAATGAACTGCTATTAAGTGTTATAGTTACTGTGCTTTACTTGAAAACAGTAAATCTCTGACACTTATAGAGAAAACAAGTAAGTTCTTCATATCATAAATACATTTAAATTGAATTACAGTTATTTCCAATAAATAAATTTAATCAAATTAATCCATTCATTTAGTCTAATTTTAACAGAATATTTTGAAAAAATCATGTTGAAGGGGAATTTCTCCTGCCATCCAAATCCTCAGATTTATTAGAAATCGACAACAGACTTTATCATAACTCATCTGTGATATCTTTAATGCCAGTTGTCCAGAATTGTAACGAAATGAACGATATTTAATGTACGCTTTTAATGCTTTTTTTTATTTTAAAAAACAGTTGTACTTGTCTCGCAATATAATTTCATCAACAAAATAAACCAGTAATTATAAATACAAAAATTAAAATTGGCAGAGTATAATTAAATACTGTAGTATATTTCAATCTTTCCTCATCGGAAAGATTGAAAGTCTGTGGGCTACAAAAACTAGTTGATGGGCATAAGAGAGGAGATATCATAGAAGCATATAAGTTATTATTATTATTATTTCGGGCGACTCCAGGAGTCCTTAGACTCATCGAGGGAGGCCCTAAACATCATGTCCACACAACTATGCGATTATATTCTCACAGTATCTATCAGACCTTGTCTTGAACTCGTTCACCGTCATAGCACCCACAACACACTCTGGCAGCTTATTCCACTCATTTACCACTCTAAAAGTAAAGAACCCAGCTCTTACACCCCTGCTAACCACACTCTTTCCCAGCTTCCATAGGTGTCCCCTAGTTCTCCCACCACCAGTCCTGATCTCAAAAATATCCTCTGAATTAATCCTGTAGAATCCCTTTAGCAATTTGAATGTCTCAATCATATCTCCCCTCCTCCACCTATCAACTAGTTTCTGCAACCCACAAATCTTCAACCTGTTCTCATATGGTTCATTCCATAGACCTGTTATCATCTTAGTCACTCGCCTCTGGATCCTCTCCACCTCCTCCCCATCAAGAAGGAACCGAGGTGACCAAATCTGGGCACAGTAGTCAAGATGAGGTCTTATCAAGGCTCGGTACAGAGGTACAATAACTTGCTTATTGTACCTCTGTACTGAGGTACTAAGTTACTAAAGGGGTTTTATAGGATTGATACTGATGACTTTTTTTCTGTATGGTGCAGGAAGGGAGAGAACGAGGAAACATCCCTGAAAAATTGTAAGAGTGTGGTTAACAAGGGTGTTAGGACTAGATTTTTTTTTTTTTTTTTTTGCTTGGAGGATGGTGAATGTGTGGAATGTGTTGCCAGAGGTTGGTTGTGAGTGCTTCGTCTGTGAATGAGTTTAAAGTAGTTTGAGTAGAACTGATTATCGACCTAAAAGTGAACTATTGAGTTTATTTAAATACAAATGCAGAAGTATTAGAAATAAGGGAGATGAAATGGTTTTGCTGATTGAGTTTATTTGCCCCCAAATTGCTGGAATAAGTGAAGCATGATTGAATGAAGATCATGTCATGATGAGAATAAAAGGGTACAGTGTTTTTCACAAGGATAGGAAGGGAGCAGGGAGTTCATGTTCCTTAGTAAGGTAATTATGTCCACATAAAGTAGACATGAAAGAGGGACATAGTGGCAATAGTTTTGAGGCAGTATGGTGTAATGTGGAGGTTGATAGGAAGACATTTAGTTGAATGTTGCTATAGGCTAGGGAAGGTGGTGATGAAATGTGTCAACAACTTGGGTTAGTGAACAAAGGAAGAGTGATTATTATGGGCAATTTTAATTATAGCGGTATAGATTGGAATGAAGAGATATCATTTGGGTATAAGGAACATGAACTTCTTGAGATACAACTATCTCGGACAGCATTTAAAGGAGGGCACACAGACTGAGAGTTTTAGATCTGATCACTTCATTAGAGGATGTAATTATAAGTGGGGTTTTGCACTTTTCTTCAGTTAGTGAGAGTGATCATGAAGTGATATGTAGACTTCTGCGAGGAAAGAATATATGTGGAAGTACAAGGCCGTTGATTAGGATAAGCTTAGAAGATTGCTTGGAGCTATAGCATGGAATGAGGAATTGAGTGGTAAGGAAATAAATCCTGCTTGGGAACTGACAAAGAAATACATAGGTTGGTCGATTGGTAGAGCCTCTGCTACTAATGGCTCAGTTAAGTAAGTTTGAGTGCGGTTAGTTGTTGGAAGGGGACCAATCGTTCAATGCTGTTGACACACTCTCCCTCGATGAGTCTTTGAACTCCCTGGAGGGAGCTGTCAAATAATAATAACAGCATCAGTGTCTGAATGTATTCCAAATACATACAATCATGGATGTATTCCAATCATGTAACTGATTAGTACCATTATGAATAATGGTACTAATCAGTTACATGAAGAATATAAAGAACAAGTCAGGAAAGTGATTCAGTAAGGACAATAAAAATGCAGTACGAGAAGAAATTGGCAATTCAAACAAAGAAAAACCCTAGATAGTTTTTTAGATATGTGACAAGTAGAAGAAAGAATTATGGTAGAATGATAACTGCTGCAGAAGACTTGTTGAGGTATTCAGTGATCAATTTATAAGGGTATTTCATCCTCATCAGGGTGAAATCATGAGGGACTTAAATGTAGAGGACTGAGGAGAGGATGTCTTAATTGTGAGTGAGCGAGCAGGAGGTATATGAAGAAATAAATAAACTTCATGTCAATTAGTTGATAGGATATATCACCACACATCCTAAGGGACTGTCAGGGAATTGGCAGTATCATTGGCATGCCTGTTTAATAAGTCTTACAATAGCACTGGTTCCAAAGGAGTGGAAAAAAGTGTAAAATTGTTCTACTACATGAAGATGGTGATAAGGCTGTAGTTAGAAATTATAGTTTATCTCTGTATCTCTCTGGAGAATCTTCCTTTTTCTTCACTTGTTCTTTCTATATGTTGTTTTAAATTATAGTCCATTCTGTATATCTGGAGTTGTGGTGAAGTTACTAGAGAGAGAGAGAGATGGGTGAGAAGTAGGATACAGAAATGGGTTGTTAACAGCAGTATTCTCTGTGGTTATCAGTAAAGGGAGATCATGTTTTTACTAACTTATGTACTATAACAAGGTGACAAAAATACCTTGGATAGGGAAGATGCATATACAGTAGTGTGCTTGGATCTTGCAAAAGCTTTTGATAGACTGCCACACAACAAACTGTTAAATAAATTGAAACAGGTGTGATTCGATAACAGACTTCTGAGTAGGATCAGTGACTGACTGTCAGATAGATATTAGAAAGTTGTATATGGGGGTGCAGTATCTCAAAAGAGGAAGATCACTAGTGGCATGCCACCAGAGTTAGTTTTGGGATCATGGTTGTTCAATTTGTATATTAATGATATTGGAATTTGTTTAATTGCTGATATGCAATCATAATATTGAATATCAGCAATTATATGCAATATTATGATATTAATCATAAATGAGCAGGTGAGTAGAACTGTCACTTGGCGATGTTGCAAAATGTATGGTTTTGAAATTTGGTAAGCAACGATGTGATGGAAAGTATACTCTTGGGGATAGTTTAAAGGAAGCAGAGGAGATCTTAGAGTGGTGGTCAAGGACAAAGACCTGAAATTCAGGAGCCACATTGCACAAGTTAAGATGTCACATCAGATAATAGCAATGATGCGGAGGACCTTGACTTGAAAGAAAGAGATTATGATGCATTGTATAAGGCCTTGCTCATGAGGATATGTTAGAAAGGGTTGTGAATCTTCCATAGAAGATTCACAACAGTGATCTCTGGAATGTGGAGTATGAGGACAGATTGATATAATGTAAATTACAAAGCCTTGTGAATAGGAGGAGAAGGGGGTGTTAAATAAATAAATTTCATGTGATGATACAGCATTTCCCCCTTTTTACGGGAGTTCGTGGAAAAAACCCTGCAGTCCATGCCCAAGACCTGCTAACTTGGCTATGGCTGAGGAAGATCCTTAAGCTCATGTCGTTGATGGGAATCGAACCTCGGACACTCCTTCCCCAGACATGATTGCAAAGCCACTAGACTAATCGCACGTACAAGAGGATGTTGATGCGAGTTGTTTAGAGTAAGGGTTATCAAATGATAAACAAATTATCAAATGGAGTGCAATGTGCTGTCATCTGCAGAACTGAATTTGGTTGGAGGTCAACTGAAGTAGGTCATTGATATTGATATATAGAAGAAAGAGTGTTGGTGAGAGAACAGAACCTTGTTGAACCCAGGCATTAGTTGAATGGTGAGAGGATAAGCCATCAACCATCATACATAGTGTGAATCCAGACAGAAAGCTGGCAATCCAACTGTAGAAGTCCTGAGACAGACCGAATGATGGAAGTTTGCAGCCTTTGTGCCAGACCCAGTCAAAAGCTTTGGAGATATCAAATGCAACTTAGATTTGTCAAACTTCTTTATGGCATTTGTCCAGAGATGGGTGATATATGTGAATAGTTTTCCTGTTGATTGACAGTAATGAAATCCATACAGGTGGTCGTTTATTAGCTGGGTGCCTTGAAGTTAATGTAGAAGTTGGGAATTGATGGTTTTCTCCATTACTGTAGATAGCACTGAGGTGAGTGAGATGAGGCAGTAGTTAGATGGCAATGATTTGTCACCCTTCTTAGGAATGGATTGAATATATAGGTCAGTTTCCTGGCTGTAAGATAGAATACCAGTGGAGTAAGAGAGTATATACACCAGGGGTGTCAATAACGTCGATCGCGATCTACGGGTAGATCGCAAATTTATTTTGTCTCACTTTTCAAAATAATATATGTGTAGATGAGTCCGAATACGATAAAGCAAATAAATAACCTATTTTGGGAGAAGTCGAAACTTTTACACAGATCTTTATATAAATATGAACGTTTATATAAAGAAAGTGCTGAAGCCCTACTACACAGACCAAATTTAAACCGCAACGATGTTCTTACTATTCCTGAAGTATGAGAAATTGTCATACAAAATTGTGTAAAATCTTTATATATATATATATATTTTTTTTTTTTCAGTTATATTTAATTTACTTCTATAACACGTTACTGCACGCATATTGAGATCCCATTGTAATCATGCGCCCTAACTGTATGTTATTCCTAGTATTGTTTAAACTACTGTACCGATGATGTCCTAAGATACTTGGGATGAAATATTTTAAATAGTGATGTGTTTTTAGTGATGATATTTATCAAATAGTAATCTATATTATGGTTCTATTTAAAATTTACTTTAATTAAAAACTTAAATATTTTTTGTACAATAATTCCAGTTTATAATTCAATTTATATTAAATTGAATTTTATTTCAACAGAAAACTTACAAATAGTTAAAAATATTTAAATTTCCCACTATGAGACTTGTGGAGTGTACTTGGAAATGTATGCACCCACTTTGGGTTCGCTTTGATGCACTGTATAAACATAACACGTGAAGCTCGAAGTATAAACGATGGCAGTATTATAAACTCGGTTGTTTGTTTTGTGCTAGTGCTCTGTTACAAGTTTAAAAATTGAAGTTTAAAGTGTTTTAATATAATTTAAAATTTTACCATGATGACTACTAAGAAAAAAGCAAAGACATCACTATCATCAAGAATGGAAACATGATTATTTGTTTATTTTGATCAAAGACAAATGTTGTTTGATTTGCAATTGAAGTGTTTCTCTGCCGAAAAAAGGGAACTTGGAACGACACTTGAAATCGGTGCACAGCAGCTATGAAACGGCGTGTTCACGTAACGATTTACGAAAAGTCAAAATTCAAGAATTGAAGAAAAGTTTGTCATCACAGCAGTTATGTTTCATTAAAATATTGTAATATCGAACTCAGAGACAGCAACAACTGCATTGTTAAGAGTGAGCCATATTCTTGCCAAACATAAGAAACCCTTTAGTGATGGTGCAATTTTTAAAAAAGCATTCCTTGCAGCAACTGAATCGTTTTGTAATTTTGAAAATAAATCAGAAATAGTTGCTGCTATCAACGAAATACAGTTGCAAAACGAGTAGAAGAAATAAATTCGGATCCAAAGGAGCAACTAATGCAGGATATTAAGAATTGTCAGGACTTTTCACTTCAGTTGGACGAATTTACTGATGCAGTTGACATCGCCCAAATGATTATTTTTATTAGAATGGTTTTTAAAGATTTTTCTACTAAAGAAGAATTACCATCGTTCCGTTAAAGGGGAAAACACGGGGTGAATATATATTTACCAGTTTTAAGTTACAAGACCATTCAACTGCCTCTTTATAAACTAGTGTCAATTACCACAGACGGAGCACCAGCATTAATAGGTCGTCGCAACGGTTTTATCACGCTATGTAAGCATGATGAAGATTTTTCTAATTTCTTACAGTATCGTTTTATACATCAACAAGTGCTGTGTGCTAAAGTTTTAAATATGAAAGAAATTATGAACGTAGCTTTCAAGATTTCCAATTCAATTCGGGAAAAAATTCTGCAAAGGTGCCTTTTTAAGTTGCAAATGGAAGAAAGTGATAATGAAGGACCTTCTGAACTGCTTATGCATACTGATGTCAGCTGGTTAAGTCAGGGCAATTTTCTTCAAAGATTTAGGGATTTAATTGAAAAAATTAATTTCTTGCCGATAGGGGCGACGAATACAGACAGTTAAAAGATAATATTTGGCTATTGGATTTAGCATTTTTGATATGATTATTAGAATGGTTCTATCAACGCTTTTAAAGAAAAATTGAATCAACTGATAGTGAAGCTTGAAAATAACAGTTTATGTAATTTTCCGAATATGACCGCACAATTAAGTAGTTCTGCTTTTGCTAATTTCAACAGAAATAAATATATTGGTGAAATTCGGAAAGTAATTGCAGAATTTGACGACCGCTTTCAGGATTTCAAGAAACTTGAGAATAATTATCTTCATTAGTTTTCCATTTGATACCAACTTAAACTCAAAAATAATAGCAGAAACCTTTCCTCTATTTTCGATGTGCATATTGTTATGCTAGAAGAAGAAATGACAATAAGAAATGATGTTTACGTCAAAGCAAGGGCACACGAAGAGAGAGATTTGGGAAATATTTACCGGAATCCAAATATCCCAACTTAAAATGTGCGGAAAATATTTATACTTGTTTTGGTAATTGTGACATTAAGTCAAAATATCGTACCATATTAGCATTCGAGCATTTGGAGTCATGTTTGAGAAATGCATTGACTAATTGCACACCAAATTACGCAAAAATTGTGAACTTGTTGCAGTGTAGAATAAGTAATGCTGGTTCATCAGGAAGTTCAAAGTGAAATGTTTATTTTAATCACTGTGGTTAAAAAAAAAACACTATTCTTTTAAGCATTATAACTAATTAATATCTGCTAACGCCTTTTTATTCCGTATATAGGGAGTAGGCGAGGCCGTTTTATAGCCCCTATCTAACTTTTGGAGACTGGGTGGACAGTTCAGTCTCCACTGGTGCCCGCAGAGAGATAGCTTGCCCAAGGCTATCACTAATTAAGCGGCACACAGTGAAGAGAGAGACTGCTCAACAAGTGCCACCATCTCGTTGAACCTAAAACTCGTATTTAATGTCTGAAATAATGTGAGTTGATTTTCTTGAGTTTACAGGACGAAAAACTCGAGTTTCCAGGAGAAAAAGCCCGCTTGCCCTTGCCAGAGATTGACTGACTCGGGAACTGGTCGAAAAAAAGGCTTAGAAAAATTTCTTCTGGTCGCCGACTAGATTCGAAACCAAGAAGTCTTCCTTCGTATGGTTAAGCGTCATGGTGTGTGTGTTGTGCAAATGCCATCCACTGAGCTACACATGCTTAATAATAAATAATATTGCGATAATTTTTCTTTGTCTAAACATAAATTAGAAATCTTATACCTTATACTCCAATTTTGAAAAAGGTAGATCGCAGGTATATCTGTATGGACAATGTCGATCTTATGCAAACATTAGTTGACACCCATGGTATATACAGTTCTGGTGCAGAAACCTTCAGGACAATTGGAAGAATGCCATCAAGACCAGGAGACCTTTTTATGTCTGATTTAGACAATATCTTTTGGATCTCTTTCTGACAAAAGGATATAGGTGCATTGTATATTGGACAGCTGGAATTGGAGAGCATTTACCATTGTCAGTTATGCATGGATTGAAGGCAAAGTGTGAAGACAGAAAATTTTTTTTTTCTTTATGTGATAATGCAATAGAGCCATCTCATCTGGGTATACTAGGGGCGGGTATAAAGGACTGCTGCCATTTGGCCATGCTGCAAGTTTCCTGCTTTTTGCTCTTTCAAACTCTTGGAAGTGTTGATAGTTTTCTTGCATCAATTTTGGGCTTGAGTATGAGAATGGAGTTCTTGATGTAAGCCTGTGGTATGCTTGATTTTTCATTTGTACAGCCTTGGCATTTTGGAAAACTAAGGATTAGTTTGGGGACCGACCGCAGTTCAGAGTAGTGTGGGGATTGTATATTTTCATGCCAGTGAGGATTACTTTGGTGATACATTCAGTGCATATGTTTGGGGTTTGAAGACTGGAAACGATAGTTTACTCATGGGAATGAGGCATTGAAGGCTGACCCCCTTGGCACTGTTATAATGCCATACAAGAGTAGTTTGAAGTGGCTGTGTAAACATTGTTGCAGGAGGGAGGAGATTAGCACTAGATTGTGGTTGGAATTACCCAGGAGGCTCACTGCATTCACTGTGTATATTTGGAAGGGTCATTGGTGAGGAAGCAATCTAGTGCAGATTATCTGGTATTCCGATTGGCATGTGAACAATTTGTTTAAGGTCATTAGTGATGGCAAATGTTTCAACATCTCTGCCTGCAAGATCTCTACAACTGGAGAAAGAAAACTAGTTGGTGTTGTGGATGTTAAAATCTCCTAGGAGCATGATTTTGCTGTTAGGAAAGTGACTGGAGAAAATTTTTAAGGAGAGGAAATTAAAGTGCTCAGAGTGTTTGGTAGCATTAGTGGAGCCGTAGAGACAGCAAATGGATTTGACTGAGTGGATAAGGGATATTTTCAACCAATGAAGGTCAAAGTTGGGCAATTCCAGGTTGGGTGCTCTCTCGCAAGGTATGTCAGAGTGGATATATATACAGGGTGTTCGGGATAAATTTGACATATTTATAATTAATTATATTTTTCCGTAAGTTACATGTATTAACACACACTTCTCTTCATTTAAAAGTTTGGACCCTTCTTCATTCATATACAAGATGTCAGAAAGGATGGATAGCTGGAACCCACCTGAATCATGGAAGAGAATAACTTGTATCATGATGATTCGTGCCCGCCATCAAAATAAGGATATTACGACTGCTGCCCAATGCTCCCTGAATACAGTAAAAACAATCAGGCATGAACTAGAGACTTGCAATGGTGACTACGAGGATGTAGCAAGAAGAAAGATCCCTAGCAGACGATCTGATTGCGTTCGTACAGCAGAATTCCTCGCAAATCTGCAGGAACAGGTGTTGAAGAACCCTGGCATTGGAATTCGGGCTTTTTTCGTGGAGTTGCTAACTGTAGTCAAGCCCTGGATAACAAGGGTAGCCAATGGTAGGCCGTATGTATGGCAGCAGGATTCGGCCCCTTGCCACACCTCTGGGAAAAGTCAAAAATGGTTGTCAGAAAATTTCTACGACTTCACCAGTCCAAATGTTTGGCCTCCAAACTCCCCAGACCTTAACCCCATGGATTATTTTGTATGGGGCGCAGTTGAAAAAGACACCAATCGCACTTCCAGTAATACAAAAGCCCAGTTAATGGATAAAATTAAAACAGTTTTTGCTGCCCTTCCCAGGGAGACTGTAGCATCAGCTTGTTCGAGGTTCCGAAGCAGAATTGAAGATGTGATCGATGCTAATGGGGGTTATTTTGAGTAAATCTTGTTGATAGTATTGTAATTAACTCTGCCTGTAATGTTTTTTTGTCAATTCATTAAATTTAATAGATACAAAGAAGATTTTCTTTTTCCTTACGAAACTGTCAAATTTATCCCGAACACCCTGTATATGTGCAGACTCCACCCTTGGGTCAAAAGGAGTTAAAGAGTAGTTTGGAAGATTGAGATGTATGGTGATAGGGGGAGGTGAGATTTGAGTTTCTCCCAAAAAGAGTAGGTGGGATTTGGTAAATTGAAGATAGTAATGGACACTATGAAGTTGGAGTTGAGGCCACATATGTTAATGAAAATGGATTAGATTTTTCATAGAATGGGAGAGGTGGGGGTAAAACAAGAGGCCATTGCTAGAAACTGTAAGGGGGGGTGTGAGGAGAAGGTTCTTTCCATTGAGAGTGGTACATTCACATAGCCTGAGTGCATTGTGAATGTAGACGCATTGAATCAGTTTAAGGCATTGTCGGATGAGCTTTGTAATACGAGGGTGGTCTGAAAAGTTCTCAGCCTCAACAATAGATGGCAACGCTATCGGCACGATTTTTTTTTCTAAGTTGGTACATCTCATAACCATTCATGTAAAATTGCAAGTCATTCTATCAAGTAGTTTGTTTTATTTTGTACAGCTGTCTGAAGCAAAAGTGTTGTCTGTATCCCTTGAAATGGATAAAATTGAGCATCGTGCAGTTATTCCTTGTAAAAGAAGGTTTAAGGTAAAAGAAATTCATTGGAAGTTTATGGACACTTTTCTCTTTCGTTTTCGACAATTAAGAAATGGACTGCTAAGTTTAAACGTGGCAGTACCAGCCTTGAAGATGATTCACGTTAAGGACATCCAAAAAGTGTAACAGTAGAAATCATTGATCAAATGCACGATATGGTATTGGATGACTACCAGTCAAAGTGCGTGAAATTGCTGAAACTATAGGCATTTCAAAAGAACGTGTAGGATATACTTCAATATAAAGAGCTAATAAGCTTAATTTCGGAGATATAAACATTATTTAAATTAAGGGGATATTAAATCCCACATTGTTTTAAAACCGAATAAGAAACTCAAAGATTGGAATCAGAGCGTTTCATGCCGAATATAGTAAACTATAAAAGTATCGGCGATCACTAGCGTGAGCTAATGCAAGTGACCCAAGTATGTAGTACAAACTCGGGCAACTCGCAGCAAAGGTGGTAAAGTTCTGATCGCTATTCTTAGGCATTTTCCATAATGTAAAAACACATTTCCTAGGAAATGTATGCTGTTATTACATTATGGTGGGAGGTCACTACCCAGACCGGTTTCAGCCTTTTTTGAGGCTTCATCAGTGAGTAGCTAGACCAAATTAATACCAAAGTGTATAGCGAAAAGAACTTATATACTCTGCTATACGAGTTTCCAAACAGGTGCAACCATTAAGTTACTTAAATATAAAGAGCTAATAAGCTTCATTTCGACGATTATAAACATTATTTAAATTAATGGGATATTAAATCCAACATGGTTTTAAAACCAAATAAGAAACTCAAAGATTGGAATCAGAGAGTTTCATGCCGAATATAGTAAACTATAAAGTATCGGCGATCACTAGCGTCAGCTAATGCAAGTGACCCTAGTACGTAGTACAATACCAGACAATAACATGTAATATGTAATGCAATAATAATGTAATAATGCAATAAAATGTAATAATGCAATAAAATGTAATAATCTAATATCTAAATGCAATATGTAATAACAGCATACATTTCCTAGGAAATGTGTTTTTACATTATGGAAAATACATAAGAATAGCGATCAGAACTTTACCACCTTTGCTGCGAGTTGTGCGGTATTGTACTACGTACTAGGGTCACTTGCATTAGCTCACGCTAGTGATCGCCGATACTTTATAGTTTACTATATTCGGCATGTAACTCTCTGATTCCAATCTTTCAGTTTTTTATTCGGTTTTAAAACAATGTGGGATTTAATATCCCCTTAATTTAAATTGTGTAGGATATATTTTGCGTGAAGAATTGCAAATGAAAAAGCTGTGCACAAGATGGGTGCCGCGCTTGCTCACAGCAAATCAAAAAGGCACTCGCATGAAAATCTCTTAATAGTGCTTGGAGCATTTTAACGAGAATGAAACTGATTTTGTGCATCGATTTATTACTGTGGATGAGACTTGGATTCACCATTACACACCAGAATCCAAAGAGCAGTCAAAATAGTGGACAGAAGCGGGTTGTTCAGTGCCAAAGAGGACAAAGTCGGTTCCATCAGCAGGAAAGGTCGTGGCATGTGTTTTGGAATGCTAAAGGCATTTTGTTTATTAATTATCTTGAAACGGATAAAACAATAACTGGGGAATATTATTCCAATCTTTTAACCAGACTAGACGAAAAGACCCCGTTTGCTGAAGGAAAAAAACATCATCTTTCGTTTCAATGCATCTGTCCACAAAGTTGTTTTGGCAATGGGAAAATTAACGGATCTCCACTATGAATTGTTGGAACATCCATCCTATTCTCCAGATTTGGCTTCCTCTGACTTCTATCTCTTACCAAAACTAAAACACTTCCTAACTGGTGGTCAGCGTTTTTCTTCGAATCAAGAGGTGATTACAGCTGTAGAGGGATATTTTGCAGATCTTACTGAGAACCACTACAGGGACAGGATAATGGCTCTGGAGTATCGCTGGAGTAAATGTATTAGTCTTAAGAGAGATTATGTTGAAAAATAATTTTGAAATAAATCCATTTTTGTATTGTTAGGCCAAAAACTTTTCAGACTACCCTCGTAGTGCGTACCTTCCATGATGAGGCTAACTCCATGGAAGTCAGATGTTAGTAATATGTCCAAATACATTAACTTCTGTTGCAAAAATTGCCTCCAAGGACCATTCTGTCTTTATACTTTTTAAAACCTTATTAGTCACTCTTGCAAACCATAACTATAATTCAAATTAATCAATTCGCTTTCTGTTTTTCTTCTTAATAATCCAGCTTTCATATCCATACATCGCTACTGGAAATACCATTGCTTTGACAATTCTGACTTTCATCAACTTGAATCTCTATTTTTCATAATTTTTGTTAGGTTTAACATAGCTTTCTTTTCGCCATGACAATTCTTTTAATTTTATCTTCACACTGACAATCATTTCTGATTCTGTACCCCAGTAAATCATAACTTTCAATGATCTCGGTTTTATCTCGTATTCTCATTCATCTCATTTATCCATATACGGTACTAAAGTATTATAGGTTGATCAGCCAAATTCTTGTATGGACCCAACATTAAAAAAAAAAAAAAAACTCCCTTTATCATAAATTCATCTAAATTGCCAGGCACCATAACGTTTGTTTTGCTGATGTTTAAATTAAGCCCAGCTTTGTGGCTTTTCCTCTTAACCAATAGAATCAACTCAAGATCTTCCTTGTCTGCGATATATGGGTTGTATTATCTGTATATCTTAAATTATTTATTTTTCTACCAGCAATCTTAATTCCAGCTTGGGTTTGTCTAAGTTAGCCATTATCATAATTGCTAACTTAGATATTGAGAGTACCTCCTGCTACCTATAAGTATTAAAAAGATGGGGTGATAGTATACAACCTTCCTGAACCCATTTTTCCATTCAAACACTGTCTGTTTCTCCAAACACTGTTTTTATTGAAGTTTCTCAGTGGTAATACAGATCTCTTATGAACAGAATTAGATGCCCAGGTATTCCCATTCATCTCATTACAATCCAGTCTGTTGTGATACACACAAAAGCTTTTACTCTTCATGCCAACAACTATAACATAACATGAATTACATGTGTGTACTACTTAGTCTTTTTTTTTTCACTTCAAATATTTATGATATTAGTTTACTTGTTGCTTGAACTCATTAATTCTAAGTTGTTGTTGTCTTTGTTTTTTGTTTCACTCTCCTGATGAAGTGGAATGACAGAAATTTAGTCAATAACAACATTGTTCAGCAAACATTCTCCATGCAGAATATGTGCTGGACTTTCTCATTCAAATCTAAACAGCATTTTCATAATATTTGGAAATTCAACTAGTATTTTTAAAGAAAATTTAAATATTAATTTCTAAAAAATCTGTAAAAAAAATAAATAAAAAAGTACCAGAGCACTGACTCAGTGTATTCAGGCCTTAATACACTGCTGCAAACAGTTGTTCCATCTTAGGATCCTAAACCGTAACTTATCAACTGAAATAATGCAAATTTCTTGATTTTCTGAGTTGAGTTGAGGTTGAAAAAGGTTATGCATCAAAGATCAACTAACTCAGAAACTGACTGAAAAAAAGCAAAATAAGTTACTGTAATTAGAGATCTTTCATCTAGCATTTGAAATCATGAAATGTAGCTACAAGGCTATACAGATTGTCACAAACAAACCAACAGTTTAATTAAGAGGGAGATGTTAAATCCCGTTTTATTTTATAGCCGGGTACGAAACTCGGGTCGAAATCCATCGACATCCGTAAAGTTTCAATGCCGAAAAAACTATCGGCGGAATCAAGTGTAAATGATCACTTGGATAGTACAACACCAGGGCAACTCCATGCAAAGGTGGAGCAAGATCCCTCACTAACTTTAATATTCTTTCATAATGTAAAACCCAGCTCCTAAGAGATGTAAAATCTCTTAGGAGCTCAGTTTTTTTCCCAATGGATACATTGAAACTGTGGGCGAAAGACCGTCCATCTCAGCGTTGGCTCCACTCAGTGATGGCCTTCCACCCACCACCACTGAGCAGAACCGCTCATATTCCGAAGAAAAGCATTCACCGAAAAAGCCCCTCAATGGGCAGTGCTGGACAACACATTCCCCGGAGACTCAATTTGCTCCCTTAAGGCAAAAACCTTAAGAGAGCTAACTCATATTAGAAATCTCACCAGTTGCAGCCTTATGAATAAGTAAAGCCGTCTCTAAAAATTCGGACGATCCCTAGGCCACTCAATTTTGGGCGAAACCGTCCATCTCAGCGTTGGCTCCACTCAGTGATGGCCTTCCACTACCACCGAGCAGAACCGCTCATATTCCGAAGAAAAGCATTCACTGACAAAGCCCCTCATCGGGCCGTGCCCGAAAACACTTTCCCCAGAGACTCAAATTGCTCCCTTAAGGCAAAAACCTTAAGAAAGCGAACTCAAAATAGCCCCACACTGGTTTCAGCCTTATGAATAAGTAAAGCCATCTCTAAAAATTCGGACGATCCCTAGGCAACTCAATTGTGCGTGAAAGACCGCCCATCTCAGCACTGGCTCCACTCAGTGATGGCCTTAGACCCACCACCACCACCGAGCAGAACCGCTCATATTCCGAAGAAAAGCACTCACTGACAAAGCCCCTCAATGGGCCGGGCTGGAAAACACTTTCACTGGAGACTCAAATTGCTCCCTTAAGGCAAAAACCTTAAGAGAACTAACTCATTAGCAATCTCACCGGTTTCAGCCTTATGAATAAGTAAAGCCGTCTCTAAAAATTCGGACGATCCCTAGGCCACTCAATTATGGGGGAAAGACCGTCCATCTCAGCGTTGGCTCCACTCAGCCTTATACCCACCACTACCACCGAACAGAACCGCTCATATTCTTTTCCGAAGAAAAGCATTCACCGACAAAGCCCCTCACCGGGCCGTGCCGGAGAACACTTTCCCCAGAGACTCAAATTGCTCCCATAAGGCAAAAACCTTAAGAAAGCGAACTCATATTGGCCCCCACCGGTTTCAGCCTTTTTTTTTTTTTTGAAGCTTCATCAGTCAGTAGCTAGACTAAATTAATAACAAAGGGTATAGCGAAAAGAACATTATATACTCTGCTATACAAGTTGTCAAAAAGGTGCGCCCATTAAGTTACTGAAATATATAGAACCAATAGGCTTCATTTCGGCGATATAAACATTTAAATTAAGGGGACATTAAATCCCACATTGTTTTAAAACCGAATAAGAAACTCAGATTGGAATAATCAGTTTCATGCCGATTATAGTATAATAAACTATAAAAGCATCGGCGACTACTATTGTGAGCTAATGCAAGTGGTCCAAGTACGTAGTACAAACTCGGGCAACTCGCAGCAAAGGTAGGTAGAGTTCTGATCGCTATTCTTGGTATTTATCATAACGTAAAAACACATTTCCTAGGAAATGTATGCTGTTATTACATTATGGTGGGAGGTCACTACCCAGATCGGTTTCAGCCTTTATTGAGGCTTCATCAGTGAGTAGCTGGACCAAATTAATACCAAAGGGTATAGCGAAAAGAATTTATATACTCTGTTATAAGAGTTGTCAAAAAGGTGCACCCATTAAGTTACTTAAATGTGGGATTAAATCCCTTAATTTAAATAATTATTATTTTATTTATTATAATAGAAGTTATAACAATATTTTTCATCTTTGCAGTCAACATTCTTATTCGAGGCCACATTAAAAGTCAGAGGCACATCATCCATATTAGTTATCTGAGAAAGTTCAAAACTGTCTTCTTTTCTAGCATTTGTGATGAATCTGAAACTCAATAATTTAATTTTCGAATATCTCTGGCTTTTTTATGTAGCTGGAACCTGTGTAGCTCAGTGGATGTGGCGTTTACACATCATGGCGCTTAGCCGAACGAAGGAAGACTTGGTTTCAATTCTAGAGCAAATTTTTCTTAACCGTTTTTCGACCGGTTCCCGAGTTAATCGATCTCTGTCACGGGCAAGTGAGTTTTTTTCTCTCTCGGAAATCCAGGTTTTTCGTCCCATAAATTCAAGAAAATCGATCGTAGAACCCACACTGTCATCATCATCATCATCATCAAATTCCTGATATGTACCCTCAAGGGGTGTACAGGATATGATAGTACTACATGAAAAATTTACATCATTACTAACTTCCTATCTACAATTTTCCTCCAAATCAGTCTGTTTCTTGTCAAGACTCCAACATTATCAGACCTTATATTTCTATCATCTAAGTCACTATGTACCGTATCAATTCACCTATATCTTGGTCTTCTTCTCGGTCGTTTTCCTGCCAACTTGGCAGAGAACACTTGTTTTGCTAATCTTTCCTCGCCCATTTTGTTTAAGTGACCATACCACCTGAGATCAGCTCTGCTAACGCAATCCTAGATGCTGACAATGTCAAATTCTTTCCTAAAATTCTCGTTTTTAATATGATATTGCCATTGATGCCATCTGTTCTCGCCCCTAATCTTTCTCAGGACTCTCATATCTGTGGTCTCTAGTCTTTGGTCAAGTGTTTTACTTCTGACCCAGCTCTCAGATCCATAAGTTAAAACTGGTTTGAACACTGACTTGTACACAGCTAATTTACCGTTCCAACTAATTTCTCTCTTATTCCATATGAATTTATTCAATTGACTTCCTACCATACCAGGTTTGTTGATTCTGTTGTCTATTTCCATATTTAATTTGCCATCTTCCCTAAAAATCGTGCTTAAGTAGCTGAAATGTTTTACTTGTTCGACAGGTTCTTCATTCACAACACAGTTGACATTTTCAATGATTCTGCCTATTTTCATTGTCTTTGTCTTTTTGATGCTGATTTTCATTTTTCATACCATATCTATTACGACAGTTATTCAATTTAGTCAGAGAATCTTGCAGACTTGTAGCGGATTTATTTAGAAGTATAACATCGTCCGCATAAAGCAAAGTGTTGACATTAACATCTCCAATTTCGACATCATGTTTAATACCACTTTCCTACATAATGTGATCCATATAGATAATGAATAACAGAGGGGATAATGTACATCCTTGTCTCACACCAGATTTAACATTAAACCATCTTCCTGTACTTCCTTCAATTCTAACTGCTGACTTACAACTCAAAGATTAAGTAATGATTGATATAATGCCCCATTGACACCATATAACTGTAGTGTATTGAACAGCTTCTCTCTTGGCACCTTGTCATATGCCTTTTCCAAATCTACAAAACATAAATAGAGATCTTTGTTATATTCCCATGCTTTCTCGACTATTTGTCATACAGTGAAGATCTGATCCTGACAGCCTCTATTTGGATTGAATCCAGCTTGTTCTTCACCAAGCTTTTCTTCCACAATTCTTCTCAACTGTTTCTCAAGTATACTTGCATAGATCTTGCCAGGAACACTCAGTAGAGAAATACCTCTGTAATTCTCACATTCAGTTTTATTTCCCTTTTTATATATGGGTACTATGAGAGCTCTACTCCAATCATCGGGAATTCGTCCCTCTGTCCAGGCTCTCTGAACTATGCAGCGGAGCCACTGTAGGACTCTTATACCACCATACTTCAGCATTTCTGGTCGAATATCATCTACTCCTGCTGCCTTTCCACATTTCAAGCCTTCGATGGCTTTTTCTACTTCAAGTATGGATATGTATTCCTGACTGCATGCCTGGTCTGTGATTTTTATCACTGCTTATTTAATTTAGCAGTTTTTTAAAGTAATTACTCTATACTTCAAGGATACCTTTTTCTCCTGTTTTCATTTCACGTTTATCATCTCCAACTCCTTTTACAGCACTCTTTCGTCAATTCCTAAGCTTCTTCAAACAACCTACAGAATATTTTGCCACCTTCTTGATATTTATTTTCTATGTTCTTGCCAAAGTCCTCCCATGACTTTTGTTTAGCTAGTTTTACACAGTGTTTCACTTTCTTGCATTTGTCTCTGTATTCTCTAAGAGCACAAGCTGACTTATTTGCCAGGAACTTTTGATATGCTTTCTTCTTTTCCTTCACTGCCTCTTTAACTTCCTGTGTCCACCATGGAGTCCTGATTTTTCTATCCTAGCAGACAACCTCACCACATGCCTCTCTAACTCAATCAATCAGGGTTTTCTTCTAGGCTTGCCACTGAATCTCCAATGTTTGATTCTTGTTCTCAAACTCTTTCATTTTTCCTTCAATAATATTTGTTTATTTTAGTCTACAGTTCACATCTGAGAGCTGATCAACTTGAATTTGCTTTAAAACTTTCTTACATGTCATTCTTTTCAATATGAAATTCAATTTTATCCTGCTCAAGACTGAATAGTGATCACTTCCAATTTCAAATCCTCTGTACACTCTGGTGTCCTGCCCCAGGGAGAAAACATCACTATGAACTATAACATAGTCAGTTAGACTTTTCTTATTCCTTGCCTCTTCTCTCCATGTGAATTTGTGCACATTTTTATGTTGGAACATGGTGTTAGTAATAACCAGTCCATGTCCTGAGCAAAATCCAACAGGTATTTGCCATTATTATTAGCTTTGCTCTTTTCTCCAAATTTTCCCAAAATATTTCTGTATGTCACACAATCATTTCCTACTCTGCTATTTAGATCTCCAACAAGGACCAACTTTTCCTTTTTCATTGTGTCAGTAACTTTCTCTAGAGCCTAAAAATTCCTCCACTTCTACCTTAGTAGAACCCTCTGTGGGACCATAGGCACAAATAAGTCTCATTATCCAGTTCCCCATTCTGATATTTGCCCAAATCACTCTACTTTAGACTGACTGCCATTCAAGAAGATTAGCCTCGTATTTTGTGTTGAATACTATGGCTACTCCTTCTTTTCCTTGATTGTCATTGCCTGAATATACCATTTTATATTTATTGTCCAGAAAGATCTCACCAGTTTTTGTCTTTTTTGTTTCAGTCACCCCTATTATGTCGATCTGGTACTTATTTAATTCCTCCGCTAGCTCCCACACTGTTTCAGATATAAAATATATTGTGTTTACGACCGCGAGATAGCGCCAGTAGTCGAGCCGTCTCCTCACTGAGCCGCTTAATTAGTGATAGCATTGGGTCAGCTATCTCTGATTTGTCACCAGTGGGGATTGAACTGCCTACTCAGTCTCAAAAAGTTAGATAGGACTGAAACTGCCTCGCCTACTCCATATATGGATATAAAAAGGCATTAGCTGATTTCATTTATGCACGCATGTATAAATCATTGCTCTTCATAAACAGGCCCATCCGAGAGTATCTGATGCACCTAGGCAAAGAAAATTTAGTTACCCCTATACATTGTCTCTCTCTCGATATTTTGTCATACTCACACAAGCACACATACTCCTACACATGTGGATATTTATAAAAATAACATTATGAATATTAAAAAATTTATTAATCAAAACCAATACATTTGTATCCATATATGATTACTCCTAATATCTGTATAGTAAGAAAATTATTACATCTTAAATACAAAAATTATGAAAAATTAATCTTTTGGGCTTTTGCTTTGGGAAAGTTTTTAATTAATTCATCTATATTGATTGTAGATGCAATTTCATGCTCTATAGATATTGCTCGACCAGTGAGTCGTTCCAGAAGAGATGCCAGAAGGAGGAAAAATCTCTTCACTTGAGGTTAAGTATACAAAGAGCACGGGAGTGGAAGAAATAGAGAAAGCCGAAAATAATGTAGGATCATCAGCGAGCACCAGGACGGTTTGACTTATTTCAGTTTTTTATTATTAATCAATATTTTACTAATTTTTTTCGAAGGTTGTAATTTTTTCCCGAACTATGTAGCAAAATCTGGTACCCCGAAGACTTAGCGCCCCTGGGCGATTGCCCAGGTTCGCCTAATGATAAAATCGGCCTTGTTCATAAATCTAAAGCACCATGATGGCGATCCTGTGTAATCGATGATATTTCTTTCTGTTACCATTCTTTTTGATCCTTGAATAATCGTTTTTTTTTTTATTTTTTTAGATACGCAGCAACTCAACCTTCTTTTATCCATTTTCCAAGTTTTTAATTCATTTTCAATTTCTAGCGATTTTGTCTGTTTTCTGCAGAGATTGTGTTCTTTTAGAATTTGCTATTAATTTTTCTGTAGGCGGTGGCGCTAAGTGCCACTCTGCTTCCCTATTGCCATTCTCTTTTGCTCTTACTCAACACACTATTCTTAAACACAATCGTGTAGCTATATCCATTGATTACTAGTTTAAATGCGCACTTGTTAACGACCGTACAACTATTCAAACTGATCACGTATTAACGACAAGCGATGACGCACCGTAACTGCGTGTATATATATATATATATATATATATATAGATAGATAGATATATCCACGCAGATCTAGCGATTTTGTCTGTTTTCTGCAGAGATTGTGTTCTTTTAGAATTTGCTATTAATTTTTCTGTAGGCGGTGGCGCTAAGTGCCACTCTGCTTCCCTATTGCCATTCTCTTTTGCTCTTACTCAACACACTATTCTTAAACACAATCGTATAGCTATATCCATTGATTACTAGTTTAAATGCGCACTTGTTAACGACCGTACAACTATTCAAACTGATCACGTATTAACGACAAGCGATGACGCACCGTAACTGCGTGTATATATATATATATATATATATATATAGATAGATATATATATCCACGCAGATCATCATCATCGTTTGTTACGCTTTCGCGCAGGTCAACATTTTACCGCATAAACTTCCCTAACCGATAATCCCACGGAATAGGTTGGTTGCTCCTTATTCCCGGTAGTATCCCATGTCTATCGAAGCATGTGTTCACGGGGCATGTTTTGCCTGCTTTGCAGGAGGAAAAACCCCAGGATAAACTGGGAAAAAACCCTGTTGATCACGTCTGGCTAACTTGGTTATGGCTGAGGAAGATCCTTAAGCTCCTCACGTCATCGACGGGAATCGAGCCTAGGGCACTCTTTTCCCAGGTATATGGTTGCGAAGCGCACAGCCACTAGGCTAACAGTGAAGACTTGTGTAGCTCAGTAGAAGTGGCGTTTACACTCTACAGCGCTTGACCGCACCACGAAAGGCGTTCGAATCTAATCGCCGACTAGATGAACTTTTTCTAAAAGCTTTTTCTCTACCGATTCCAGAGTTAGTCGCTCTGCGGCACGGGCCAGCGGTTTTTCGTCCCATAAACTCAAGAAAATCGGCCGTCGAACCCAGACTATTTTCAGACTTTAAAAAAAAATATATTGTGTTAGGGTTAGGGACCACCAGATGGCTGCACTTACTAGCCACTTTCTTCACTGCGTGCCGATTAATTAGTGATAGCCTTGGACCAGCTATCTCTAATTGGCTACCAGTGGAGATTGAACTGCCCCCTCAGTCTCCAAAAGTTTGATGGGGCTAAAAAACTGCCTCGCCTCCTCCCTATACGGGAACAAAAAGGCGTTAGCTGTTTTTTTAAAGAATAAATATAAATATAATTCAAAACTTACTGATTGTAGTTTTCCATATGGTTAATTTTCATTCCATGGCAGCCAGATGCCTAACACTTAGATCTACAACTAATCAAAAGAACTCCACTAAAGGTCCCATGTAGATTACCCCTGCTCAAAGCAATGACAACTTTATCCATTACTGAATCGATACAGTCGACTAGGCATCGAAATCAAGCTGCTCCTATACAAACTATTATCAGCCCTATACTAACATAACGATCGCCAAGCTGGAGACATACGAAGGACTCGAATGTCAGAAAACTACAAATGAACAGAAAACAAGGTATCCGCATGAGGTTCAACGTTCAATGGTTCATGAGAAATGCCCAGTATCATCGAGATGCTGATATCCCCGATTTCGCAACAATTATTATTATTTTTATTCATGATACCGACAAGGAGTCCGAGACTCATCGAGGGAAGACACCTACTGTACAACTCTCCGTTTCTACCACTACAAAAACGTCTACTAGCAATCATCTACATCAACGCCGTCTACTGCCTGCCACCACCACTAACTCACCTTCAACTGAAAAAGTGCATATACAGATTCCTCCCATCACGACAAGAATCGAACTTAGGCCTTTTCCAATCAAAGGGCGCAACGTACAGTCGTTTTTCCAATTGCGCTACGGATACGCTAAAAATAAATGTAATTGCCTGTAATCACTAGGGCTTCCATTATCATTTTACTCTACTAATAGAATTACCATCCTAACCGGAATGGCTGCAAACTTTTATTGAGAATACAGCCAGCCACTCTAACCCATTAATCCACCAGGCGGTGGACTACGACGAACACTTGTATTCAAGACACAAAATGCACTGTGCGGATAAACATGAAATACACTACTAATCAGTCCATAATGGACGAGCCAAGTGCTCATCAAAATGAACTAAATTTGTATTTTTTTTCTTTCAGAAATCGATAAAGAGATAAAGAACCAAACTTCGAGTCAATCTTGCCAGAAGTGTTAACGTTAAAATTTCAAACTTGGTATCTCTTCTGGTTCTGGATTCCACTGATGTCCACTAATTAAAGGTTAAAACCGCTTTGAGTTTTACCCCTTCCCATAATGCATATCATTACACACATCGGAAAGGATATGTGCTTGACATTATGGGATACTGAGGCAGTTGATGTGAAGTCATTAGCCTCTACATTAAAGAAGCCTAGTCGTGAAGAAGCTTCGTCAACAGACTTTGTTTCTTTACATTTGTATAAAGGACTAAAGACGAATATAATCATTTCTTTGCTTTTTTTTAAGTTTCATTTATAATCAATTTAAAAAAGAACTTTCTAGAAACCAGTTTCTCTTGTCTTTGGAATCCTCAAAAGCATGGTGTTTCAGAGCAGAGTTCTTCACATCGCAGATCTGAAAGACAAAACCACATATCATGTGCGAAACTTTTCGACAGATCAGTTGCCTTCCGTTGTAGACAGTGATGTATTACGATTTAGCTATTGGTTTTGCACAAAGGCGAACACATTGAACATCGCCTCTAATGATTAACCCGATCTTCTCGCTGCACTTCAGCACTGTGTAATGTGTTTTGAATCACATCAAATATGATTTATTAAAAAATCATCTAACACCTTTTGTTCCCCTATATGCAGTAGGCGAGGCCATTTTAGCCTTATCTAACTTTTGGAGAGTGAAGTGGAAGTTTCGAACTCCACCGATAGTCAATAACTGGCCCAAAACTATTACAATAATTATACACAGCATATGATGAAGAGAGACGGCTGACAAGTGCTACCATCTCGTGGTCCCTAATCCTAACACTATGTTGACTATCTGTAAATAGTTTGGGATTCACGGTTGATTGTCCTAAGTTTATGGTATACGAAAAACCAGAGTTCCTGGGAGGAGGAAAAAAAAACACTTCTCCATGGAAGAGATTGACTAACTCGGGAAGCAGTCGAAAAAAAGGCTTCATTAAAGTTCCTCTACTAGGTGACTGAAATGAAACCTAGATCTCTCTGCCAAGGGCAGAGGATGCGAACATCACTCCCACTGAGACTAAAACCAGGGAGTAAAAACTCGCTTGCCCGTGCTAGTGATCGACTAACTCGGGAACTAGTCGGAAAAAAAGTCTTGAGGTTCCTCTAGTCCAGTGCTTCCCAAACGTCTGGATGTCAGGGACCCCTTTACAAAAATTAAAATATTTCACGGCCCCCCCTCAGAAAAAAAATCGTAATAGTGAGATATATTATTATAATATTTATTGTATTTATATTCAATACAAAACATACACAGCGAATACTGCAAAAATCAAATGCATATATTACATTTTTTTGCCTTTTACCGTTTGGTTCTGAAGACGATGCGGGCTGTTCTGGTAAAATATGAAATACTGTCCTTTTTTTTTTTTTTTTTTTTGAGTCTATTTCTGCTTCTTCTGATTGTTCGCGGGAATGTTTTTTTTATTTTTTATCAGCCACTTCTCCATCTCAGGGTTAAATTTTTTAACTTAGAATAGGTCAAATAATATCACCCACTTTTACCGTATCTAGCAGATTGTCTGGAAATAGACTCTCCGTGAAGTCTAGCAATAAGTTTTAATAGAGGTAAACCGTGAGTAGACATAACTATACATAATAAATAACGGAAAAAACTCACGTAGAAATATTATTTAATAGTATAATTTTCGCCTGTGTGTCACAGACATCTTCAGTACAATTAAGCTCAAAATTAAACACTAACTGACAATTCCAAAAAGCGCCACCTAAGTAGCTGGTGTAAGATAACTAAAAAGGTCAATAACTTTCCTAAAAAAAAAAAAAAAAAATTAATACAATAAAAAGTTAGGAAAGATTAGCTGATTTGTAAAGTACTATCTCCCCATAAAGGGGATAGACGTAAGCCGTCGGATCTGTTTAAGTTAGGAGAATGAAGTAGAGTTTCACATGCTTCTTTATAAAGGACGTTCCATGAGAAACTGACTTTTGTGAAGAACTCTTGTCTTTCTCCAATGAACTCTGTGTCTAGTGAAGATGGCATGTTCTGCAAGTCCCGACTTTTCAGGTTTAAAGTATTCAATATAAGATTGGTGTTCTTCTAGCCGAATGGAGGCAGATCTTCCCGTTTGTCCGAAATAACATAATTCATTGGGCCCACTCCTTTTGTTCTACAGACGATCTTTTACAGAAAGAAGTACAATATATAACTTCTTCCTTTATATCTAATGGCTATAAGAATTGCTTCATTAAAAGAACTTTGAGTAGATTTAATATGTCTCCCTCTTCAAACACAGAGGAAATAACGCGCATTACTATCCCTTATATACAAGGCATCAGTGAACGTATAGCAAACATTTTAAAACCACTGAATATTTTTGTTGCCTTTCGACCGTTTAGAAAAATCTCCACCTTTCTCGCTTCTCCAAAGGACAAGCTTCCACATCTTAATCATCCAGGTGTCTACCAGATTCCGTGCTCTTGTGGATTATGTTATTTCGGACAAACGGGAAGATCTGCCTCCATTCGGCTAGAAGAACACCAATCTTATATTGAATACTTTAAACCTGAAAAGTCTGGACTTGCAGAACATGCCATCTTCACTAGACACAGAGTTCATTGGAGAAAGACAAGAGTTCTTCACAAAAGTCAGTTTCTCATGGAACGCCTTTATAAAGAAGCATGTGAAACTCTACTTCATTCTCCTAACTTAAACAGATCCGACGGCTTACGTCCTTTATGGGAGATAGTACTTTACAAATCAGCTAATCTTTCCTAACTTTTTATTGTATTAATTTTTTTTTTTTTTTTTTTTTTTTTTTTAGGAAAGTTATTGACCTTTTTAGTTATCTTACACCAGCTACTTAGGTGGCGCTTTTTGGAATTGTCAGTTAGTGTTTAATTTTGAGCTTAATTGTACTGAAGATGCCTGTGACACACAGGCGAAAATTATACTATTAAATAATATTTCTACGTGAGTTTTTCCGTTATTTATTATGTATAATCACCACTTACCAATACTGGCACACCACAGACTGATAACATGAAATTAGTGAATATTACCTGAATAACGGAATCCCCGGACCAGGAACATTTTTCTCTTTTGTGACTTTTCTCCCTTTAAGGTAATTAAGCCTAACGCGAAACAGACAGCAAAGGCAGGTTATTAAAACGTGCATATGATTGGTGCGGTATTAACGAAAGATCGCGCAACCGAAAGATAAAAGCATAGCTGACAATTGAGTTGAAATGCTAACTCTCTTCAACCGAATTCCATGTGTGAAACTGCCATAACATTCATTATATATATATACAGGGTGTTCGGGATAAATTTGACATATTTATAATTAATTATATTTTTCCGTAAGTTACATGTATTAACACACACTTCTCTTCATTAAAAGTTTGGACCCTTCTTCATTCATATACAAGATGTCAGAAAGGATGGATAGCTGGAACCCACCTGAATCATGGAAGAGAATAACTTGTATCATGATGATTCGTGCCCGCCCATCAAAATAAGGATATTACGACTGCTGCCCAATGCTCCCTGAATACAGTAAAAACAATCAGGCATGAACTAGAGACTTGCAATGGTGACTACGAGGATGTAGCAAGAAGAAAGATCCCTAGCAGACGATCTGATTGCGTTCGTACAGCAGAATTCCTCGCAAATCTGCAGGAACAGGTGTTGAAGAACCCTGGCATTGGAATTCGGGCTTTGTTCGTGGAGTTGCTAACTGTAGTCAAGCCCTGGATAACAAGGGTAGCCAATGGTAGGCCGTATGTATGGCAGCAGGATTCGGCCCCTTGCCACACCTCTGGGAAAAGTCAAAAATGGTTGTCTGAAAATTTCTACGACTTCACCAGTCCAAATGTTTGGCCTCCAAACTCCCAGACCTTAACCCCATGGATTATTTTGTATGGGGCGCAGTTGAAAAAGACACCAATCGCACTTCCAGTAATACAAAAGCCCAGTTAATGGATAAAATTAAAACAGTTTTTTGCGGCCCTTCCCAGGGAGACTGTAGCATCAGCTTGTTCGAGGTTCCGAAGCAGAATTGAAGCTGTGATCGATGCTAATGGTGGTTATTTTGAGTAAATCTTGTTGATAGTATTGTAATTAACTCTGCCTGTAATGTTTTTTTGTCAATTCATTAAATTTAATAGATACAAAGAAGATTTTCTTTTTCCTTACGAAAACTGTCAAATTTATCCCGAACACCCTGTATTACTTAGTTTTAACACTCTTAGGAATTTTAACACGTTCGGTTGAATTTTATTGTTGCCTTGGGAAATCGAACTCACACACATCTAATTAATAACAATAGTTTTTAGTTAGATACTGTGTTTGCCCATGCAACATATGGTTTTGTTTCAGTCTATACAGCATAGTTTCTGTATGAGGGGAAATGTGATTCATTAATTAGTGTGTTTTTATCCCAGTTGTCTGTAATTGCACTATTTGTTGAGAAATATATTACACAGACTCCTCATACCTTATTCACTGGCATAATAAAAGTACTTGTTTTTATTGCCTCTGCAGTATAGTGGCTGTTAGGGAGGGGGTGTTGTTTACCACTGCAAGCGAGTTACTGTCTCCCCACATGAACTTGTTTAAGCTTTTTTTCATATGCGAAGTATATGCGAAACGTTTGTTGGTAACAGAAAACTAGATCGGATGACAGTGATAATATAAAACGAGTTTTGATATGTATATAAAGTCAATATCAAACAGTCCCTGATTACGAACGCGTGATGAAAGGGACAGGAAGATGTTGAGCTTCCCTGGAGAACATTCGAAGTAAATACAATTAACCACTGCTTTGAAATGAAACATATGAATAAACAATATTTACTAATATTCATATACGCAGGAAGCAAAGTTTGTGAACCAACACCAATGTGTGAATTTTTCCATTAAAATATAAAAAAATAACAAAAAAGAAATAATAAATAATAAAAGTTAAATACGTTTCTTTTAAAATAAAAAAATCTACTTAGTCTTAAAACATTTTAAATTTGTTTTCATTATTTCACGACCCCCCTCAACAAAACCTACGGCCCCAAGGGGGCCGCGGCCCACAGTTTGGGAAGCGCTGCTCTAGTCGGCGACTGTAATCGAACTTATCTTTCTGTTAAGGGTACAGGATGCAAACTTCGCTTCCACTGAGACTATTTTATTAACACCACAATAAATAAATAAATACATTATAGTAAATAATATTTACAATATTGTATATCATACTGCTTTACAACTATTTAATTTTGTGAAATTACTTTCTACAATTCTGTAACCCGACACTCGTGGTTTATATGTAAGTTAATTCATTCTTTCGGTTATATATATATATATATATATATATATATATAATTTTTTAAAAAATCAGCTAACGCCTTTTTATTCCCCTATAAATAGGGAGTAGGCGAGGCCGTTTTTAGCCCTATCTGACTTTTGGAGACGGAGTGGGCAGTTCATTCTCCACTGGTACCCAATCAGAGATAGCTGGCTCAAGGCTATCACTAATTAAGTGGCACACAGTGAAGAGAGACCGCTCAACAAGTGCCACCATCTCGTGGTCCCTACCCCTAACACTCGTATGTAATGTCTGAAATAATGTGGGTTCTATGGTCGATTTTCTTGAGTTTACAGGACGAAAAACCCGAGTATCAGGGGAGAAAAACCCGATTGCGCGTGCCAGAGATCGACTAACTCGGGTAGACTCGATATCAAGTTTTCCTTCTTGCGGCCAAGCGCCGTGGTGCGTAAACGCCACATTCACTGAGGCTACACAGGCGTTATATGTAAATAAATAAAGGATACCAAGTAATTTTATAAACTTGTTTTTTTTTTACTCCTTCTCCCAAGTAAGCAAAACAGTTAAGTTTGCACCTGAACATAGTTCAAGTCTAAAAGGTAGTGCAACACCAGAGCAACTCGTTGTAAAGGTGGAAAAGTTGTGATCATTATTCTTAGTATTTCCCATAATGTAAAACACATCTCACTAGAAGATGTATACTGTTATACATTATGGGTGGGGGGGATCACTACCCAGACCGGTTTCAACCTTTTTTGAGGTCTCCTCAGTGAGTAGCTGGACCCTGAAATACCAAGGTTTAGAGTCCTTATAAGGACTGGCTTAAAGAGGCGAAGCAAAAATGCTTTTCATCTTCCCCATTATCTGTAGAGGAGAGTGTAGGGATAAGGTGTTATTGAGCTATTAAAGCTCTCATCACGGTAAGAGGATAACAGCAATAGCCAAGCCTCAGAACTTCATTGGCTACAGCATTGTCATCCATTACCCTTCAAGGAAATATTAGTCACTGCATCTCACGGTCGATTGTGCCCTACCAAGGTTTTTAGTAATACAAAGACTTATCAACTTTACTTATACAAGTTGCTACAAGGTGCTTTTACTTCGAATAAGATACTCTGGATGAGATAAAGATGTGAAAATTTTTTACATTAGGGATAATATATATTAAGGATGCCAAGTAATTTTATTAACTTTTTTTTTTTTTGTATAGGCAAAGTTGATAAGGTTCTATATTACTAAAAACCTTGGTATTTTGGGATCTAGCTACCCACTGAGGAGACCTCAAAAAAGGTTGAAACCGGTCTGGGTAGGGACCCCCCCACCCATGATGTATAACAGTATACATCTTCTAGTGAGATGTGGTTTACATAATGGGAAATACTAAGAATAGTGATCAGAGCTTTATTCACCTTTACAACGAGTTTCCCTGGTGTTGAACTACCTTATCGACTTGAACTATTTTCAGGCGCAAACTTAACTGTTTTGCTTACTTGGGAGAAGGAGTAAAAAACCAAGTTTATAAAATTACTTGGTATCCTTAATATTATCCCCAACGTAAAAAATTTTCACATATATATATATATATATATATAATCCTCAAGGGCTCACTCTAGTGAGTACGGACAAGGCGAACCCGAAGCACTTGAAGCTGAACTACGCCTTATTTCATGTAATATACACCTGTTGTATTATCTGTAGACTGGTCCCTACCCTTCTTTCCCTCTGTATTTCTTTTCACCTTGCTTCTTCCCCCCAATGTTATTAGAGTATTCGAGGGCTAGGGGTGATTCTGTCCTATTTACCTATTTTTTTATCTCATGCACCTGCCCACCCCCAGTTAAAAAAGGTGAAGACAAATCAGAACTCTATACCGCATCGGTCGTCGCGCGGGTTACCAAGGACCGCACTGGGTGTTAGGCTTCCTGGACAGCCAGTGACAAATGGGCTACAGGAGCAAGATCCACAGAACCCTAAAGTATTTACTAGGAAAAAGTGGAGCATGGCTGAAAATAGAGGTCATGCAGTGCTTCTACAGTTCAACCCATCCGTTAAGGGATTTCAGAAATGAGTGTTCCAACTTTGGCTTGAACGACACCCAAATTCTGAAATTTCATTCGAAAGGCTGATGCAGCAATGCAGCTTCATTATCAAACGCAAGGTATTTTGTGAACTTGAGCTGGAAGCACTGAAACCTCAAGCTGTAAAAGGAGACCGTACTGACGCTGAAGTAACCAAGAATATGAATATAGCAGAACCTGATTCCGGCGTGTAGAATGCTGAAAATTTTGAAAATATACAAATAGTTGAAAGAAAGCTATCAGATAAGGAACAAGAACTAAGAAAAATTATCGAGCAAATGAACAGCAACCAGGAACGAGTTAGGCTTTCAATATTGAGACAAGTACCACAACAAAAACTGAAGGAACTCGTACAAGAGGCCAATAAAGCTGCTAGGGATATTCCTACTGGAACTATTGGGCAAACGAATGTACTCAATAGCCTACGTCGTAACCTCTGAATTAGGATATAAGATTAGTGAACCCAAAAGCAGTAAGGCTCAGGAACCAAAGTGGAAGCATCGACTGGAGAATAAAATTCTTAAACTCAGAGTAGAGGTAAGCAATTTGAAAAACCTTAAGGAAAAGAAGCTGAAAAACACAAAAATCTGAAATAACCTCATAAAGAGATATAATACTGGAACACGACCTATTGATAAAGTATTAGAGGAAGTGAAACAAAAAATAGTTGCAGTTACAGCTAAAATAAGAAGATACAGTGCAATCATTGAACAGTACAAGCAAAATTCGATGTTTCGCGCAAATCAGCACCAGTTTTACAAGAAAATTGATTGCTGCAGGAATGATAATCTTAAAGAAAATATAAAGATAAATACCAGCGACAAAGAAAATACACTAAAGTTTTGGAAAAACCTACGGGACAACCCTAAGAGACACAATAACAAGGCAATACGGATTGAACAAATTTCGAACGAATCTCAAGAACGAAAAATGGACCAACTGAAAATAACAACTGAAATGGTTCAAAAGCAAGCTAAAAAAATAAAAAATTGGTCAACACCCGGGAAGGATGAATTACATGGCTACAGGTTGAAATATCTAACAGGCTTACGTGAAAGACTTGCTAACTAATTTTATGATGTTTTAGAAGGAAAAAGCAAAGAAGAGTAGCTCACACCAGAGAAAACGTTTTTGATCATAAAGGATAAAGAAAAAGGTCCAAACCCAGAAAACCTCCGAATAATAACCTGCCTGCCAACAACCTTTAGGCTACTCACAGGCATACTAGCTGATAAAATATACAGCTATCTTAAAGCAAATTCTCTTCTCCCAATTGAACAAAAAGGTAACAGCAAAAATTCAAGTGGCACAAAATACCAATTGCTGATTGATAAAATGATTCTTAAAAATTGCAAACGTAGAAAAACCAACCTTCATATGGCTTGGATAGATTATAAAAAAGCGTTTGATTCGGTGCATCATAGTTGGATTTTAAAAAGCACAGAACTATTCGGTATTAACGAAAACGTGCAAAAATTTTTGCAATCCAGCATGAAAAACTGGAAAACAAGGTTGGTTATAAATAGAGAAGAAATTGGAGAGGTAAACATAAAATGAGACATCTTTTAATGAGACTCTTTATCTCCTCTATTGTTTATATTGTCGTTGATCCCCTTAACTAGAATTTTAAATAAATGCTCATGGTTATCAAACTGCCCAAAAGAGTGCAAAGATATCTCACCTTTTATACATAGACGATCTGAAGTTATATGCAAAATGAGAATGAACTCGGATCGTTGCTTAACACTGGGCACATATTCAGTGAAGATATGTCAATGGATTTTGGCTTAGACAAATGTGCAATGGCAGGAATAACAAGAGGAAAGTTTGAAGATATGAACGAAAACGAGCTGCTCAATCATGAAATAATCAAGGCAATAAAATTCGAAGACAGCTACAAATATTTGGGAATTTTAGAAGCATCACAAATTCTGCACAATAAGATCAAAGAACTAGAGCAGAATACATAAGACGATTAAGAAAACTCCTTAGTCAATGCTTAATGCTGGAAATTTGATAAAAGCAATTAATATCTGGGCCATACCTGATCTGAGATATTCAGCAGCCATTGTTGAATGGATCCAGCTAGAGATGGAAGATTTAGATCGAAAAACTCGAAAATTAATGATAATACACCATGCCCTCAATCCTCGCAGTGACATTGATAGGCTCTATCTATCACGCAAAAAAGGAGGCAGATGAATATTACAAGTGAAGCAAGTTATTGAAGAAGATAAACGAAATTTAAATGATTATCTGCAGCAAACAACGGAAAAATTTCTAATTGAGGTAAGGAAAGAGCGTTTATTTAAACCCATGGAAAAATTGGAATACAAAACCAACCAAGTAAAAGTGAGAACCGAAAGATGGAAAAATAAGGCATTGCATGGAAAATACCTTCCCAGCATAGACAGCAACTTGACCTGGCAATGGTTGAGAAATGGAACACTAAAGAAAGAAACAGAATCGGTAATTTTTGCAGCACAAGAACAGGCCATTAAAACCAACGTTATGAAGGCAAAAATACAAAAAATTCAAGAAGACAGTAAATGTAGATTGTGCAAAGAAAAGAAAGAAACGGTACACCACATAAGTGGATGCAGCAAAATCGCACAAATGGAGTACCGTAAAAGGCATCATGACGTCGTTAAGATAATTCACTGGCATTTATGTAAAAAGTATGGGTTTGAAGTATCTAAGCTCTATTGGAAGCATAAAGTGGTTGAGAATGTAAAAGCTAAAATACTCGGGATTTCAAAATCCAGACTGACAAAAGCTTGGAATGTAATACACCCGCTATCACAGTGGTTGAAAAAAGTGAAAACAAGGGTGTTAAGGTTATCAAAATATCAGTACCAGGAGATAGCCGGATTGACGACAAAAAAAAATGAAAAAATAACAAAATATCGCGATTTGTAAATCGAAGTTGAACGAATCTGGCAAAAGAAAACGAAAGTTGTTCCCATAATAATAGGTGCTTTATGCGCCATCCATAAAGCATTGAAAAAACATCTAAAAGCACTCTAGTTAGATGAATTAAAAATTGCGCAGCTGCAAATGGCCGCTTAGTTCGGTATAGCTTTCATTTTCAGGAAGTATTTCCACAACTCATAGGACCTTGGGTAGTGCTCGAATTATTGGAATATAACCAGCCTTTTTTTAAGACTGAGGAAGCAAATCAAGCGTTGATGAATATTATATATATACAGGGTGTTCGGGATAAATTTAACAGTTTCGTAAGGAAAAAGAAAATCTTCTTTGTATCTATTAAATTTAATGAATTGACAAAAAAACATTACAGGCAGAGTTAATTACAATACTATCAACAAGATTTACTCAAAATAACCACCATTAGCATCGATCACAGCTTCAATTCTGCTTCGGAACCTCGAACAAGCTGATGCTACAGTCTCCCTGGGAAGGGCCGCAAAAACTGTTTTAATTTTATCCATTAACTGGGCTTTTGTATTACTGGAAGTGCGATTGGTGTCTTTTTCAACTGCGCCCCATACAAAATAATCCATGGGGTTAAGGTCTGGGGAGTTTGGAGGCCAAACATTTGGACTGGTGAAGTCGTAGAAATTTTCAGACAACCATTTTTGACTTTTCCCAGAGGTGTGGCAAGGGGCCGAATCCTGCTGCCATACATACGGCCTACCATTGGCTACCCTTGTTATCCAGGGCTTGACTACAGTTAGCAACTCCACGAACAAAGCCCGAATTCCAATGCCAGGGTTCTTCAACACCTGTTCCTGCAGATTTGCGAGGAATTCTGCTGTACGAACGCAATCAGATCGTCTGCTAGGGATCTTTCTTCTTGCTACATCCTCGTAGTCACCATTGCAAGTCTCTAGTTCATGCCTGATTGTTTTTACTGTATTCAGGGAGCATTGGGCAGCAGTCGTAATATCCTTATTTTGATGGCGGGCACGAATCATCATGATACAAGTTATTCTCTTCCATGATTCAGGTGGGTTCCAGCTATCCATCCTTTCTGACATCTTGTATATGAATGAAGAAGGGTCCAAACTTTTAAATGAAGAGAAGTGTGTGTTAATACCTGTAACTTACGGAAAAATATAATTAATTATAAATATGTCAAATTTATCCCGAACACCCTGTATATATATATATATGTGTGTGTGTGTGTGTGTGTGTGTGAAAAGTTTTTTACCTTGGGGATAATATATATTAAGGATACCAAGTAATTTTATAAACTTGATTTTTTTTACTCCTTCTCCCAAGTAAGCAAAGCAGTTAAGTTCGTGCCTAAACGTAGTTCAAGTATAAAGGTAGTGCAACACCAGGCAAACTCGTTGTAAAGGTGGGTAAAGCTCTGATCACTATTCTTAGTGTTTCCCATAATGTAAAACACATCTCACTATGAGATGTATACTGTTATACATTATGGGTGTGGGGGGGGGGTTACTACCCAGACCGGTTTCAACCTTTTTTGAGGTCTCCTCAGTGAGTAGCTAGCTCACATCTTTATCTCATCCAGAGTTTCTTATTCAAAGTAAAAACAACTTGTAGCAACTTGTATAGGTAAACTTGATAACGCTCTGTATTACAAAAAACCTTGGTATTTCAGGGTCTAGCTACTCACTGAGGAGACCTCAAAAATGGTTGAAACCGGTCTGGGTAGTGACCCCCCCCCACACACACCCATAATGCATAACAGTATACATCTCTTAGAGAGATGTATTTTACATTATTGGAAATACTAAGAATAGTAATCAGAGCTTTACCCACCTTTATAACGAGTTGCCCTGGTGTTGCACTGCCTTTAGACTTGAACTACGTTCAGGCGCAAACTTAACTGTTTTGTTTACTTAGGAGAAGGAGTAAGAAAATCAATTATTATTAAAATTAAGGGGATATTAAATCCCACATTGTTTTAAACCGGTCTGGGTAGTGACCTCCAAACATAATGTAATAACAGCATACATTTCCTAGCAAATGTGTTTTTACATTATGGAAAATATCAAAGAATAGCGATCTGAACTTCCCCCACCTTTGCAACGAGTTGCCCGAGATTGTACTACGTACTAGGACTACTTGCATTATCTCAAGCTAGTAATTCGCCGATACTTTATAGTTTACCATATTCGGCATGAAACTCTCTGATTCTAATCTTTGAGTTTCTTATTTGGTTTTAAAACAATGTGGGATTTAATATCCCCTTAATTTGAATAATGTTTATATCGCCGAAATGAAGCGTATTGGCTCTTTATATTTAAATAATAAAACCAAGTTAATAAAATTACTTGGCATCCTTAATATATATTATCCCTAATGTAAAACATTTTCACATCTTTATCTCATCCAGAGTTTCTTATTCAAAGTAAAAGCACCTTGTAGCAACTTGTATAGGTAAAGTTAATAAGGCTGTGTATTACTAAAAACCTTGTTATAAGCAGGGGTATCTGAACAATCGACCGTGAGATGCGGTGATTGATTCATTCATTCCAATACCCTTGGAGGGTAACGGATGGCAATGCTGTAGCCAATGAAGTTCTAACTGAGGCTCGGCTATTGCTGTTACCCTCCTGCCATGATCAGAGCTTTAATTGCTCAATAATACCTTATCCCTACACTGTCCTCTACAGATAACGGGGAATATGAAAAGCATTCTTGCTTCGCCCCTTTAAGCCAGTCCTTATAAGGATAAATAAAACCTTGGTATTTCAGGGTTTAGCTATTCACTGAAGGGGGCCTCAAAAAAGGTTGAAACCGGTCTAGGTAGTAACCCCCTCCACACACACACACCCATAATGCATAACAGTATACATTGGTGTTGCACTACCTTTTATACTTGAACTACTACGTTCAGGCACAAACTTAACTGTTTTGCTTACTTGGGAGAAGGAGTAAAAAACCAAGTTTATAAAATTACTTGGCATCCTTTATATATATATATATATATATATATATATATATAAATTCATTGGATAAGGATGATATTTAGATTTTGCGAATGCCCTCGATAAACACCAGAAATCTTAAAGTGTTATATTAGGGGCACCCGGATAGGGTCCATTAGCTGCTAGTCGTAAAGTATGTGGGCAGCAGTCTGTTGAAGGTGTGGACTACAAATGCATGGTGGTGATTCCAGGATATGGAAACTGTATAAGTAGTGTCTTATGTCTTAAAGATACCAAGCAATTTTTATAAACTAGGTTTTTAATCTTTTTTTTTTACTTACTTTACTTATCTTACTCTCATTCTGAGCTTTTTATTAATAAGATCGGACGAAACACATCAATACGGTAGACGTACAGAGTGGAACATAGGGATTCGATTTAACGAAACACAATAGTACCAAAAGTCACCAACAGGGGAAATATTGGCGCTATTTACCGAGTAAAATGCATTAATTTGCATTATCACGTTTCATGTGAGCGATCATGCAATAAAAGGAAAGCCTGTGAGAATTCTTATCATTCGTAGATGAACTACTTTTCGATGCCTCTTTCCTTACATGAGCGTGCTTTGTTAGTCAACCTCTATTATCAGCGGAACAATAATGCCAGTGCTTTTCTTCGTAATTTTCGACGTATGAAAAATTTACGAAAAGGACTGATTAGCGTAACAAACTTACGAAAACTGATTCGGCGAGTTGAAACTACTGGAACTCAAGCAGTGCAGGTAGCCAGGGGATGCAAACCAATCAATCACCAAGTTGAACAAGTTGCAGCTGCTATTGTCGACCAGGAGATGACGAATGTGCAGGGTACCAGCAGTGCATGGTCAATATCTCAGCCAACGGATATCGCATACACAACAGTGTGGAAAATCCTACATCAGATTTTGAAGTTTTACCCCTATAAAATCAGTCTTGTTCGAGAATTGCGCCCTGGTGATGCGACCACACGAATCGATTTATCTTTGAGATTCTTAGCCTGCATGGAAGTGGATGATGCATGGCGGTGGCAGATTTTATGGAGTGACGAAGCGCACTTTTATTTGAACGGCGATATTAACACACGCAACTGTCGCATTTGGGCTGCAACTAATCCGCACGTGTGTCTGCAGATGCCTATCCACTCGCCCAAAGTAACGGTGTGGTGCGGATTTACGGCATCTTTTATAATCGTTCCATACTTTTAGGAGGAAAATCGCCAAAATGGACCATTGACCTGTTCCGTGAATGCAAACAGATATACCAATATGCTACAGAACTTTGTGGTTCCACAAATGCAGCAAAGAGGATGTCTCGATTCGACCATCATCATGCAGGATGATGCATCACCCCACATCGGACTTCAAGTACAGCATGTTTTGCGACAAAATATCTCTGACAGAAGAATCATTAGTCGTGCATTTCCCACGCCATGGCCACCGAGATCGCCTGATCTCAATCATTGTGACTTTTGGCTGTGGGGATTTCTTAAAAGCATTGTGTGTCAAGGATGTGTACCCGATATTCCAACTTTGAAAGATCAAATAACGTTACACGTGAGACAATTCAATCCCAGTATGTTGCGAGCCACTGTGGAAAAGTCGTGCACCATATGCAGTTACTGGAACATCAGAATGGTGATCATATTGAACCTCATTTGTAATTAACAATAAACGTCATGAAATTGATGTGTGCTGTCTCTCATTTGCCATTTAGTCATTCACGAGTCACACTTACTAAAATTAATTTGGCAGCGCCAAACTTTCCCCTTTTGGCGACTTTTGGTACTTTTTTTTTTCGTTAAATCGAATTCCCATGTTCCACTATGTACGTTTGCCGAATATTGGTGTATTTCGTCCAATACATTACTCGCTAGAGGGCTCTGAACACTTGACGTTATTTTATAATCACCCTGTATATATAATATATCAAAACTAATATATTTGATATATTAGTTTTGATATATTATATATATATCAAAATATTATATATATACCATTCTCCTCAGCTACTCTTAAACCAAATTTTTGGTTTAAGAGTAGCTGAGGAGAATGGCTTTTGTTCGCAATCTTCAAAAAAGAAGTTAGCTAATGTTGGAGACAGGGGGCTGCCCATTGCCAATCCCTTATTTTGTTTGTAAAATTTTTTCTCGTATTGAAAGTAGCAGTAGTGAACACAATGTGATAGCAAGGAAAACATCTTTTTTGAAATCTTGTTCTTTAAAATATCGAGAACCTCTTGAGATGGAACGTTTGTAAAGAGAGCCACCACGTCAAAGCTCACCATGATATCCGAAGGCTGGAGTTTTAAATTTTTGATTTTAGAGACGAAATCTGTTGTTTTTTTATACATGAAGAAGAATTTCCTGTAAAACATTTTAAAGATGAAGCCAGAAACTTAGATAAGCTGTATGTAGGCGAGTCAATACTATCTACAATTGGTCTCAGTGGACAGTTTTCCTTGTGTATCTTTGGGAGACCATATAACATTGGAATGAGTGCTTGTAAAGAGCGAGCGGCAAGGCGTATGTTTTGTGGAAGTTCTGTGGCTTTTTGTAAGAGGGTGTTTGTTTTGTTATGTATCTCCCTCGTTGGATCTCTCTCAAAATCACACTCATCCCATGGTTATATGATCACCCAAAGATACACAAGAAAAACTGCCCACTGAGACCAATTTAGATAGTATTGACCAATATAATAAAATATCTACCAATTGTAGATACTATGGACTCGCCTATCTACAGCTTATCTAAGATTCTGGCTTCATCTTTAAAAGGTTTTACACGAAATTCTTCTTCAAATATAAAAAACTCAACAGATTTTGTCTCGAAAATCAAAAATTTAAAACTCCAGCCTTCAGTTATCATGGTGAGCTTTGACGTGGTGGCTGTCTTTACAAACGTTCCAACTCAAAAGGTTCTCGATATTTTAAAGAACAAGATTTCAAAAAAGATGTTTTCCTTGCAATCACATTGCGTTCACTCCGGCTACTTTCAATACGAGAAAAAGTTTACAAACAAAATAAGGGATTGGCGATGGGCAGCCCCTGTCTCCTATATTAGCTAACATCTTTTTTGAAGATTTCGAACAAAAGGCCTACTCCTCAACTACTTTTAAAACAAACATTTGGCTGAGATTCGTAGATGACATATTTTTTATCTGGGAACATGGCACTGATAACCTTTAAGTCTTTTTTAAATCATTTAAACAACTTCCACCAAGATATCAAATTAACAATGGAGGTGGAAGAAAATGGATCTCTTCCCTTCCTGGACGTAAGACTTAATAAGACATAGACATTTGATTCTATCAAAATCTCAATCTTTAGAAAATCTACACACAGAGATAGATACCTGAATGAAATCCTCACATCACTATCCTACACAGAAAGTGGGTATCATCTCAACCCTAGCACATCATGCCAGATCTATACTGTCAGATGATGATGAGCTAAAAAATGAACTACAACATCTATGAAGAACCATCACAAGTAATGGCAACTCGTTGAAAGCTATCACTAAGCATCTATACCGCCGCCATCAAAACAACTCAGAAACACAAGACAACTCCAAAGGTTATATCTCCTCACCATATATCAGCTCGCTCTTCACGAAACTAAGAAGAATTTTACGAAAGTTCAACATAAAAACCTATTTCTCTACTCTTTCTAAACTAAGATCGACTTTAAGCAAATACAATCAAGCTCACAACCATCTACAATTCCCAGGAGTGTACAAAATCACGTGAAGCAATACTATGGCCAAACTGAAAAATCCATCCAACTACGTCTGAAAGAACACCACAGGAACATTGCCTACAAAAGAACTCGAGCAAGTGCACTGTCAAGCCATGTACTGGTTTCAGTAAACACAAATGATGAAGGCCGTACACATGAGATAAACTGGACAACAACTTCAAACCTTCATATATGCCGTGACGAGGTGGAGCGCCGCATAGTCGATTCTAAGGAAATTGTTATGGACCCTCATCACATAAATAATTACCTTAGCTATAATTTATCGGACTCTTTCAGCTCTGCTATCCGATATTGGCACACTCGTGAAATCAGATGCACGCAGCTGCCTAACAATAGAAGTTCAACACGGACTGTAGCTACAGTTCAAAGCTAACTGAATTTTATAATACTCGTTTTTATAGTGATACGATGTTTCTTATAGTGTTTATTTGCTTTCTATGTTCCCACGCCTGAAGAAGTCGGACAATCCGATGAAACATGTTGCGTTTTGAATAAATTTAATTGTTATTCTAGTCTCCGGTTATAGTCAGTATATGTAAATATGAACATATTTCAGTTCCGAGTTAATACTACAAATTGTTGTATGTATATATATATATATATATATATATATATACAGGGTGTTCGGGATAAATTTGACATATTTATAATTAATTATATTTTTCCGTAAGTTACATGTATTAACACACACTTCTCTTCATTTAAAAGTTTGGACCCTTCTTCATTCATATACAAGATGTCAGAAAGGATGGATAGCTGGAACCCACCTGAATCATGGAAGAGAATAACTTGTATCATGATGATTCGTGCCCGCCATCAAAATAAGGATATTACGACTGCTGCCCAATGCTCCCTGAATACAGTAAAAACAATCAGGCATGAACTAGAGACTTGCAATGGTGACTACGAGGATGTAGCAAGAAGAAAGATCCCTAGCAGACGATCTGATTGCGTTCGTACAGCAGAATTCCTCGCAAATCTGCAGGAACAGGTGTTGAAGAACCCTGGCATTGGAATTCGGGCTTTGTTCGTGGAGTTGCTAACTGTAGTCAAGCCCTGGATAACAAGGGTAGCCAATGGTAGGCCGTATGTATGGCAGCAGGATTCGGCCCCTTGCCACACCTCTGGAAAAAGTCAAAAATGGTTGTCTGAAAATTTCTACGACTTCACCAGTCCAAATGTTTGGCCTCCAAACTCCCCAGACCTTAACCCCATGGATTATTTTGTATGGGGCGCAGTTGAAAAAGACACCAATCGCACTTCCAGTAATACAAAAGCCCAGTTAATGGATAAAATTAAAACAGTTTTTGCGGCCCTTCCCAGGGAGACTGTAGCATCAGCTTGTTCGAGGTTCCGAAGCAGAATTGAAGCTGTGATCGATGCTAATGGTGGTTATTTTGAGTAAATCTTGTTGATAGTATTGTAATTAACTCTGCCTGTAATGTTTTTTTGTCAATTCATTAAATTTAATAGATACAAAGAAGATTTTCTTTTTCCTTACGAAACTGTCAAATTTATCCCGAACACCCTGTATGTAGAAAGTATTTTTACCTTGGGTATAATTATGTTAAAGAAACCAAGCAATTTTAAACTTGGTTTTACTCCATTTTTCCCAAGTAAGCAAACAGACAAAAATGTCAAGTTTGCACCTGCAAGTGATGCAAGACCAGGTAGTGCAAGACCAGGGCAACTCGTGGTAGAAGTGGAACAAGCTCCGATCACTAATCTTAATATTTACCCTTAATGCCAAAACACATCTCCAATAAGGGGATGTATGATGTTTTGTATTAAAGGCAAGGGGCCACTACCCAGACCAGTTTCGACCTTTATTGAGGTCGAATGGGAGTTCATGCCTTTCATCACTGGCCTCTTTAGATTTAAAAAAAAAAGTTGTGCTTAGAGTCAGCTTGATAGTGAGAGAGGAGGAGAAAAGATAGCGTGGATAGTAGTAGATAGTTAAAAGAGGCCTCAGTCGATCTGCTTGGCCTGACTTAAATGTCAGCACCAAGCAGATCTCCGACATTATCTCCCTCCATCCGTTCTTTTCAGCTTTCCCCGGTCAGTCACCTCTTCAGGTGTCTGCCCGAGGAAAGTGGGGAAAAACAAATGAAAGAAGCACCACATGAAAAAGAGGAACTAGTAAATAACATTAAAAATTACATATAACAATTTGTAAGAAACTAGGTAAATTCTGAAATTTCAACCTGAATGACCAGTTTAATACTGAGAAGAGCGGGGGCAGAGCCTGGCCTAGGTGATGCAGCCCACAAGGAGCTGCACCGCCTCGGTGTAAGCCTTCGCAGCCCAGGTTCTCAGGATACCCCCTCCTGTGTGAAACCCTTATTAGAGATGTGTTTTGGCATTAAGGGTAAATATTAAGATTAGTGATCGGAGCTTGTTCCACTTCTACCACGAGTTGCCCTGGTCTTGCACTACCTGTAGGATCAGCTTGTCTTGCATCCCTTGCAGGCGCAAACTTGACATTTTTGTCTGTTTGCTTACTTGGGAAAAATGGAGTAAAACCAAGTTTAAAATTGCTTGGTATCTTTAACATAATTATACCCAAGGTAAGAATACTTTCTACATTTAGATCTCCTCCTGAGATTTTTATTTAATAAGATTAGAACACCTTATGGTGACTTGTTTTGGTAAAATACTTACAAGCTCTGTATTACTAAATTTTGGTATTTCTAGCCTAGCTCCCACTGATGAGACCTGTTTTCAGCGGCCCCGAGAGAAAGCTCCATGTTCCAGTCTTCTTTTCGATTCCAGTTGCCAGTTACCAGATCCCGAGAGAGAGCTCCTATTCCAGTATTGTTTGGTAAGAACCCTTCTAGTTTTTCTTTTGTTGGCTTTTATTTTTTGCGGCCTCATTCCAATCGGTGCAGGTCCGTTTTAGGTCATTTCCTTTCGGGGACTGAAATTTGCTATTCCTTTGGTAAGGTGTTTGCTTTTAAAGAATGTCGAAATTCTTGCCAAGAGTTCGTACCCTCTGGATCGAAATTGACCCAAACATCGACAAAGCGACGTTTGTGAGAGCTCTTCTCAAAGTCGCCAAAGCAGAAAGCATTTACGGGCTTACCCCCTACGGGGGGGGGAAGATTCCAAATAGTAACGAACAACATAGAGACAAGGGAAACGCTCATTAAAGGCATAGAATGTGAAGGAAGAAAATACCTACCCTTCCTAGTAGTGAGTATTTTAAAATCGTAAAAATTGACAGGTTTCTACTCGAATATCTAGAGAAAGGGGAGGAAAGCATTAAAACCATTTTTTCAAAGTGGGGGATTGTCCGAAACGTAACAATCGGACAAGACACGGATATCCCAGAGTGGAAATCAGGGGAAGTGAGCATTTCAATTGAAATGAAAACAGAAATCCCCACTTGATTTTTTTAGGCTCAGCAAAAGTAATAGTCAATTATCCAGGAGTAAGAAAACAATGTTTTCGGTGCACCACTTTGGGCCACCTTAGCGCTCACTGCCCGAAAAACAACAAATGCCGCAACTGCTTATCGACAGCACACATATTGGATAAATGTGAGTCACCGTGCCGTAAATGTGGGAACATCCCATAGAATAGACGTTTGTCCTAACAGGACACTTGCAGAAAGAGCAGGAGGCTCCATAACACCTGCGGCAGTAGCCATTCCAGTAATCAGTCCTAAACTCACATCACAGGACTCGCGAACTACCGGCCAAACAGTAAACGAACCACAAACAACGGAAGGGCTGGAAAGTCCTCCAACTACAAGCTATTACAACGACCACATTAGGAAATTAGGCAATAATTGGGAGGAACGCAGAAGGGAATATTAGGAAGAAAAAGAAACGGAACACTAAGAAATCTTACACCATTCAATCGGAAGGCAACAATGACAGCACAGAAACAGAGGAAATGTAAATCAATACCAGTTCAACAAAACGATCCATCACGCCAGAAGAAGGAGAAATGAAACGAAATAAACAAGACATTGAAAGCCAAATAAAAGCCTCAAGTTCGGAAGAAGACGAGGAAGGAAATGAGATAATAACGCGAAACAACACAGAAATTGAGGAAGAAACCTCATCAAAAGAGGACAGAGAGCAAGGAAACGATCCAAAACCAGAAGATACAAATACCGGTTCTTCTCACCCCATTACAAAACCGGTAGAAGGAGAAAATCCCACATACGAAAATTCGAATATAACAAGACGAATCCTACTCGATCTTAGGGACAAACCCGAGATAAGGCACAAAGTGTGGACTTTGTGCCTTATCTCGGGTTTGTCCACACAGCTATACAGGAAAAAGGAGACGCTTGTTTGCAATGTAAAGGCGAGCTAGATAGTCTTAGTATATGGATGAAGTGGGATCACTTCAATTACCACCGAACGAAATGGAACGAAAGCTTGAAGAGAATATGGAAACTAAATGATGTAGAGTCAGTACACGTACTCACAGTGATGGAAAACGTGGTAAAAGACTTTGAGATAGCGATTAGAAATTGTAGGGCAAATATGACCTAAAAAAAAAGCCCCTTCTGAGTTTTTTCTTTTGGTTTTGTTTCTGTGTATCCACACTTAGTCCACATAGGAGGGGGCAGACCTGAGAACCCGAGCTGCGAAGGCCTACAGCGAGGCGGTGCAGCTCCTTGTGGGCTGCATCACTCGGGCCGGGCTCTTCCCCCAACTCTCGGTTCTCTGGTTGATAAAGTCCACCTCAATACGGATACCGCATCGCAGTTTTTTTTTATTTTTTTATTTTATTTTTTTATTTTATTATTATTATTATTATTTTTTTTTTTTTCAGTTGTAAGGCATAGTCTAAGAATAATCTAAGTTCCAAATTTTAACAAACATTTTTCTTTATTTCTTTAGGGGTTACGAGATGACGTCTCCAGACACCTAGATTAATGTAATCGAAAGTTATGTCTTTTCGGGTAAAATGAAATGTAAATTTTAAGTTTTTTTTTTTTCGAACAGGTGCAAGGAGATTATGTTTTATAGACCTTTTAGCCACAACCTTTGGGTTATACAGCTAAACAGGTTGACTGAGGCCTCTTTTTACCTCCTACTATCCTACTCTACCTTTCTTTAACTTCCCCTATTACTACCGGCTGACCCTCAGCAATCTTTATACTCCAAAGGCCGATGATGAAAGACATGAACTCCCATTCTACCACAAAAAAGGTCGAAACCGGTCTGGGTAGTGGCCCCTTGCCTTTAATACAAAACATCATACATCCCCTTATTTTAGATGTGTTTTGGCATTAAGGGTAAATATTAAGATTAGTGATCGGAGCTTGTTCCACTTCTACCACGAGTTGCCCTGGTCTTGCACTACCTGTAGGATCAACTTGTCTTGCATCACTTGCAGGCGCAAACTTGACATTTTTGTCTGTTTGCTTACTTGGGAAAAATGGAGTAAAACCAAGTTTAAAATTGCTTGGTATATTTAACATATATATCTTTAACATATATATATATATATATATATATATATATATATATATATATATATATATATATATATATATATATATATATATATATATATATATATATATATATATATATATATATATATATATATATATATATATATATATGTGGCGATTAGTTTTTACTCGGTTGTTATACATTTCAAAAAATAGATTTAATGACTCCAAGACCGAGATAACATATAAAGATTTTAATGATAAATACTACTAGTTTCGGCATATAGCAGCCTTCTTCAGGTATTTATATTCTATTCCATACATTAGCACAGTCTCTAAGAAAATAGCTAAAGTCCTTAAAAAATATAATATCAGGACCTTCTTCACCACACTTCCAAAAATCCGCTCTCTAATCAGCCATCCAAAACCTACTCATCACAACCTTAAGTACCCTGGAGTATATAAATTGTGGTGTGATTGCAATATCCCATACTTTGGTCAAACTAACAAATCTATTGAACAACGGATAGAAGAGCATAAGAGAGACATCTCATACAAAAGATCTCATGCAACTGCTTTATCCAGTCATGTTCTTTTTTCAAATAATCCTAATGATGACCAACAAAGCCACTCTGTATGCTGGAATAGATCAGAAAATATTTTTCGCTGTGAAGATGAGTTTGAAAGAAAAATCGTAGAATCACGGGAAATCCTACTGAACCCGGTCCACTTAAATAATAATTTAAGTTATAACATCCCAGATAGCCATGCTGCAGTTATTCAATATTGGCGTTCACGTGAACTTGCACGCACAATTGCAACAAACAATGGCACGCCAGTTGGAACAACTTGAAAAATACAACGTTTTTATGTATCGATTATGTGAGGCAATTTGTACCTGTAATTTCCAGTTTGTTTATTTAAATAATTCAATGTTTATTAGTATTCCTTTCCTTTATAAATACCTGAAGAAGGCTGCTATATGCCGAAACTAGTAGTATTTATCATTAAAATCTTTATATGTTATCTCGGTCTTGGAGTCATTAAATCTATTTTTTGAAATATATATATATATATATATATATATATATATATATATATATATATATATATATATATATATATATAAGTATATATATATATATATATAAGTATATATATATATATATATAAGTATATATATATATATATATATATATATATATATATATATATATATATATATATATATATATATATATATATATATATATATATATATATATATATATATATATATATATATATATATATATATATATACATACAACACCCAAAACCTTGTCATAATCATCTTAAATATCCTGGTGTGTTCAAAATATGGTGTGGTCGTAATGTTCCTTATTTTGGCCAGACGGACAAATCTATTGAATTACGGATGATGGAACACATGAGGGACATTGCCTACAAGAGACAGTAAGGCAGTGCGTTATCAAGCCATATCTTTTTCTCGGCTGATCCTAATGATGAAAACCCAAGTCATACATTCCGCTGGGACAGATCAACTAATATCTTTCATTTCCATGATGAATTGGAGAGAAAAATCGTAGAATCTAGGGAAATCATCCTCAACCTTGAACATCTAAATAATAACTTGATCTACAACCTCCCAGATAGTCATTCAGCTGTAATCATGTACTGGCGTTCACGTGATGCTGCAAGCACACATTCTCCCAACAATGCAACAAACGAAAGAACAGCTTTAAATACATGCTAGTTATGAATAGTGACACTCTATGTTGTTCATAGTTTTTTTTTTAACCTTCAGTGTTTATTCTCTTCTTTCATAATGTCACCTGATGAAGGCTGTTGAAATCCGAAACTAGTCGTATTTTACTATTAAACCCCTTTTTTTTTACCTAACTCTCGGTTTAAGTCATTCAACTCTATTTTACAATATATATATATAGAAAGTTTTTGAACGTGGGTATATTATGTATTCATGATACCAAGTAATTTTATATAAACTTGGTTTTTAATCCTATTTCCCAAGTGAGCAAACAGACAAGTAAATCAAGTTTGCGCCTGCATAGTGCAAACTTGATTTACAAGTTTGCACTATGCAGGAAACACATAGTAGTGCCACTCTAGGCAACTCGTGGGCATGCGCAAACTTGACTTACTTGTCTGTTTTCTCACTTGGGAAATAGGATTAAAAACCAAGTTTATATAAAATTACTTGGTATCTTGAATACATAATATACCCAAGTTAAAAATCTTTCTACATTTATCTATCATCCTGAGATTTTATTTAATAAGGCCAAAGCACCTTGTGGCAACTTGTTTAGGTAAAATTCATAAGCTCTGCATTACTTCAACCTTAGCATTGTCAGGTCTGGCTCCCAATGACGAGCCCTCAAAAAGGTCTAATTATTTTTAGAGCCGCTTCACCTATACAAAGGTCGAAACCGGTATGGGTAGTGACCATTGCCTTTAATGCATACCATCATACATCTCTGCAAGGGGATGCGCTTTATATTAGGGGAAAAATACCAAGGAAAGTGATCAGAGTTTGATCCACCTTTACCACGAGTTGCCTAGAGTGGCACCACCATGAGTTGCCTCAGATGTGCACTACGTGCAGGCGCAAACTTGACTTACTTGTCTGTTTGCTCACTTCGGAAACAGGATAAAAAAACAAGTTTATATAAACTTACTTGGTATCTTGAATATATATATATATGTGTATGTGTGTGTGTGTGCCACCTGAAGATTCACCATATTTAAGTCTAGTCGCGGAGTGGAGGAACATATGTCTTTTTTCGATCTGTTCCGAGTTGGTTGTGTTCTAGCACGGGCAACTGTGTTTTTTCTCCAGGAAACTCAGAACTGCTCATTCAGTCTCTAAAAGAGACAACGAAAGGTGTTAGACCATAAAAGGTGTTAGACAATATTTTTTAAATATTGTTTTTTGTCCAGACTGCAGGTGCCCATCAGATAGGAAAATGTACTCTCCATGGGCAACTGGGCAAACATAATTATCAAGCGTGTCAAATCCCGACTGCATGGGATTTTTTCAGGGTTATTTATATATATGCTGGAATTCATAATTACATTCGCCTACTGGACCATGAGGAGCACATTTTCCTAGCTGACGAGTAGCTGCAGTCAGGAAATAACGGAATATTTTTTATTTAATTAAAAATCTTCTCCTACCTTGGTGCTATTAATATTTTTTGATTGTTCCTATTGACGTATTTGAAATATAGCATTAAAAAATAAGGATGGATGAGGTAAAATATTTGGGTTGTAATAATTCTAATAATTCAAATTAACTGTAAGGGTTCGACCATAGTAGGAAGCATTCAAACGGATAAATGCTGGAATGTATATTCAAATATACATAGTCTGAAAAGATCTGCTTAAGATAACTAGATTTTTTTCTGGTCCTTCTCAATAAGGGCAATGAGAGTATTTTTCACTTCACTGTATAACACGTGATATCTTTCTGCTGAGCCATCAGTCAGGTGAATTGACATCTGTGATGGCCGTGTTATGGCCTCAAGCCTGTGGTATTGTCTCTGATGTCTTCCTCAACACTCCTCTCAATAGATTTCTTTGTTCTGTTCTTATTATGGCGTCTATTTGTAGTCACATAGGAGATAAACTCCTGGATATTTTAAAGGATTGTGTCTACGTTTTACGGATCGATGTAGCGGTTGCATTCCGATGAAAGTTTTTTTTTTTTAAATTTTATACTCCCTTGTTTCTTTTCCATAGATTGACTCAATTCTGTCAACTAGCCAAAAAGTTCAAAAATTCTTTAGTTGTGAGCTCGGTCTTGTTTTGTTTCGAATTTGCTATTACTGGTGATGGATTGTTGTGAATGTGACATCATGTAGAACTTGAGTGCAGTGGAAAGAGAGGAAAAGGAGGGACTCAGTAAGTGAGCACGAGGTAATGGAAGAATCGAATAAACTTCATTTTAATAAGGTTGTAAGACTCGGTGATATTTTACCACGTATTTTGTAAATGTTCCGGGAAATTAATAATAACTTTTAACTCCCGGATACATCAATGCAGGACATATTTTTGTTTTTAACATGGGTCTTGCATTTTCTCAAGTTCTAAAGGCGTGACAAGAGGGCAAAATTGTTTCGCTTCGTAAGGCTGATGATAAGACTAAGACTTTGAATTATCTGCCATTCTGTGTTTCTAGAGTTATGGTTAAAATCTTAGACAAGTTAGTTACGACCAAGATTCAGAATTTGGTTAACATCAGAAAAATACTCTGATGGTCATCACGAGTTTGTTAAGGGAAGATTGTGTTTTAGAAATCTGCCTGCTTATAACAAAGCGACAAATTCATTGGATAAGGATGATATTTAGATTTTGCAAATGCCTTTGATAATTTGCCACATGACCAACTGGTAATGAAATTGGAACGGATGGGTCTAGATCAGCTGTCGCCAATCTTTTGGACCTCACGGACCACTAAAGTCACAATTTTGAATCCCGTGGACCACTAACATGAATTTTTTTTAAAAGGGTACAAAAATAAAATAATTATCATAAAAGTTGCATTTTATTAATATGAAATGCACTTGTTTAATTATAACAAAATTATTAGTGTGATATATGTTGCTGCTCGTTTGAAATAAGTTTATGGATTCTTGGCTCCAATAACATCACTGCAATACGGAGAGCCGTTTCTATTTTAATCAGACAGCGGTACTTGTTTTTAATTGCCGTAAAATATGAGAATGTGTTTTCACACAAATAGGTTGTTGCAAATGGAATCAAAATTTTGTTGGCTTTTTCACTCAGCACTGGGTACTCACTTTTTACGGAGAACCATAAATTATGTCTTGATGAAGACGAGTGGTATTTAGTTTTGAGACTGTCGTCGGATTATAGATCGATTACGCTTTCTTTTCTTTCATGCTCAAATTGCTATCTTCAATTTTCGCAGAAAATGGATCCATTATCCACATATTGCCATGTCTGTTGTCCTCTTCATTTGGGTAATAACGGCCAAAAGTTTCTGTGAGCGACCATAAGTGCTGTCGAACAATAGTTATTACCTGTCGGTTGACATTCTCTTCTTTCATATACTCATCAAGATTCGGGAACATCTCACCTCAGCGTGAAGATGAGTACATTGAGCCCATTTCTTCACAAAGTGCCTTAAGTATTCGAGAATTGATGCCTTTGTCCCCAATTTCATTTATAATTTTAATTACATCAGATTGTGCAGTTCTGGAGACATTATTTTCGCCGCAAGTTGCTCACGATGTAAAATTCAATGAGTGAATAAGATGTTTGAGTGTCCAACATCTTTCGCTTTTGTAACAACTCCTGAAAGATGCCCTGTCATGCTTGCGGCACCATCTATGCATTTCCCAACACATTTCTTCTATTCAATACCATGTCTCAGTAAATAACCATTAACTGCATCGAAAATCTCAGAGTCTGTTGTTTTATCAAGCAAGTTGAGCGAACAGAGCAGTTCTTCCTTTAGCTCTCCTTGACACTCAAACCACAAAATAAAGGAGAACTGCCTTTTTAGTTATGTTTGTTGATTTGCCGAGTTGAATTGAATAAAACATTGAATTTTTCCCCATTTCTATCACTTGATTTTCAATATATTAGGCCATGTCTTCGATTCTGCGCTTCACAGCTTTAGCGGACATAGGAATTACTTTCAGTCTCTGGACAGCCTGTTTCCCCAAAACCTCTTCACAGGGTTGTAACAAGCAAGTCTTAATTAATTCTTCTCCAGTCGTATACGGCTTTTTACTTTTCACGATTTGAAATGCTATCAAATAAAAATCCTTTACTAGGGACGTATCTTCAACAGTCATTTTTGCTAATGAACTAATTTGCTTTTGCATACCTTCACGCATCCTTTGAAAATATTAAACTGGCTTCTTGGCTAAATCTGTGTGTTTTGACTGCAAGTACGTGGCGAGTTTTAAAGGTTTCATGGCATCATTGCATAAACTCTCAGAACACAACACAAAGCGGCCGTGGATCCAGCTCACTTCCAGGTTCTTGAATAAATCCAAACTGCGAGTAGTCACCATCATATTTTCTTGAAACCTTGAACTTTTTCTTCTCTCCACCTCCAGTTGTAATGTCCTTCCTGATGGTGCCTGGTGGTAGCTGTGGAGGCTCTGATTCATTGATCAACTCATGGTTACGCGAAGTATTACCAAAGAAATGTAAAATGCTTGGTTGCTTTTTCTCACCCATTGTGGGTTTATTTTATTCGAATCTTAAACCAAACAAGAAATGACAGTTATCAAACTCCAGCTCTTCGATGCCATTAAATATCACACTCTGCACAGTTAAAATAAAAACATCACTGGTCGCTTACCTAAGAAGAGTATCGTGGAGAATAAACACCAATATAGTGTTGATAGACGACAATTCGCTTCATCAAAATAAAACAATCGGACGAGAATCGGTATTCACGGGTGGGGGTCGATTGTTGTGACGTACGCATGCGCCACTGAAGCCTGGCGCATGCATACTAGCGTTCGCAAGCCGCGCCGCAGGTCGGTCCACGGTGGCACGGCAACAAAAGCGCCCCTAGACGAAAATTGTCAGCGATCCTGTGTCAGTGTTCAAATTTCTTCAAACCATCAAAATTTTCCTGCAGACCACAGATTGGCGACCTCTGTCTTAGAGGCTTCAAGTTTTTTTTTTTTTTTTTAATCAATGTTGATTTCAAGGTCCACGTTTTTGCACTGTACAGTAGTACAGACCATACATAGCATTTAACCATGCGTACACTCAGCTCTAAATTTAATTTGCAGTTACACAGTCTTGTCAATTCTTACATTTTTCAATATCTTAGGCCATGTCTTCGATTCTGGAAATCGAAATGGAAATAAATTCTTACATTTATTTTCATTTCTGGACTGCATTCTTGATTTCACCAGCATCCGAGATATTTAAATTTTATCACATTTATATTTGTTTCCAATTAAAGAAAGTGCTGAATTAAGAAGTGGTTTCTTCCTTAAGGTCATGAATTTAGTTTTGGTGATATTTATTCGTAATTCCATTTTTTCACTCTCTTCTTTGAATAGTTCGAGAAGATTCAGGAGAAGATTCTGAATATTGTCAGCCAAGAGAGCTGTGTCATCAACATTTTAGATGTTACTGATGATTTTACTATTTACATTAATCCCTTCTCTTCCTTTTAAGATTTTTTTGAAATATGGCTTCTGGGTATATATTAAAAAGAAGTAGCAGCAGCACGCATCCTTGCCTTAGTCCTCGTTTGATGTTAATGGACTCTAATAATGTTATCTACATGAACAGCCTTTTGATTTCAATATGAGTTTTAGGTGATCCTCATGTCTTTACTATCTAATCCGATTCTTTTTAATAATTCAGTCATTTTAGTATGTTGGACTTTATCAAGTACTTTAGCGAAGTCGATGAAGCAAATGAATAGTTCATTGTTTTGGTCACTACATTTATGAAATAAGATTTGAGAACAGAAAAGCGTCTCTCTCGTTCCCAAACCGCTTCTAAAGCCGGATTGGTATCACTGATGGTGTTTTTGCATTTTCTCTATATTCTTTTTTTTTTATTATTTTCAGAAACATTTTAAGAACATGACTCATTAGGCTGATCATTCTATAGTTATTACAAGTTTTGCATTTGCTTTTTTAGGTAGCATGACGAAGATCTTGAGGAATTACGCCTGTATCGTAGATCATAGTAAATAGCTTCACTAATATAATTATGTTTTCGCCTTCAAATCACTTTATTATTTCTGCTGGTATTCTATCAGGGCTTATGGCTTTACCATTTTTAGCTGAGCTCAGCGCGCATTCTACCTCTAACCTTAGAATGCAAGGACGTTTCATCTGTTCTTAAGTATTTTTTTTTATTTTGTTTGTTATCAATGAAGAGTTCTACATATTTCACCCATTCTACATATTTTATCATCCTTTTCGGATGTTATTTCTCACTTTTTTTTTGTTTCGAAATATACAGTTGTTTTTTCTTTACTATACCTGAGCTCTCTTTCAGCTTGTAGAAATTCTTTTTTTCTTTACATTTTTCATTCATCCAGATTTCTTTTGCTTCTTTGATCTTACCTTTAATAATTTTCGGAATTTCTTTATATTTCGTTGGACTATGATTTTTATATGACCTGTGCTGCTCCATGGGAGAAAAAATTTCGTAACCTATCCAATCTTTCTTCATGTTCTATCGGGAAACAAAGTTTGGCACATTTCTCTATGAAGACAGATTTTAATTTGTCCCATGATTCATCAACCCTCATTAAGTCATCATTCTTACAAGTGGTATCTCTTCATTCAAATATTTACTCAGTTTTTTTTTCTTATCTCTGAGTTTTTTTAACTTTCCTAGATCAATCGTTTTATTGATGTTTCTTAAGTATATCTTTTAGTCTAAGTTTTAACTCTTTCACCAGTATCTTATGATCAGGAGCAATATCCGCTTAAGGATTAGCTTTTGAGTTCTTTATGAAACTTCGAAATGGTTGATTAATCAGAAAATAATCAATTTCGTTTCTGACTATATGTGTATTATTATCCTGTGGTGATTGCCAAGTAAACAGCCTTCGGGGTGGCAACTTAAAACATGTGTTTGTGATTATTAGTTGCGCTCCTTGGCAGAATTGAATATGACGGTCTTCTCTCATTTTTTATTTCCAGTCCATGTTCGCCAACTTATCTCCATTTTTACCTTTCCCAACTTTAGCATTGAAATCATCAATGACGATGTTAATATTATGTTTCTTTGTATTTTTCATTAGTTCTTTTAATTGATCATAAAATCCTTCGATCTCGGTAACATTCTTATCAGCAGTAGAGGCATGGACCTGTATAAGATTGATATCTAGTGGTGGAACTTTCTGTTTTTATAACATCATCCCATGTGACTAGGGGATGAAGGTCAATAGTGAGTTATTGCCATCTTTGTTTAATATTATTGCAATTCCATTGGTTAGTAGTTTCTTCATTTGCTTTCTGCTCTGCATCACAAGCTTTACTGTCATCATGAGATTTCAATTTTGTATCAGTAACGACAAAGTTGCTTCCCTTTGTCAGAGGACTGCATCCTGTAATTTTCCTTGTATCCCTACATATGGGATCCTAACCAGGTACTGACAGCTGGAGCCAGTTGAGTCCAGTTTGTTTATAGAGGTCTGCTCCTCTGATGATTCTTCTGCAGTTTGTCCGTTGTTCTTCACATTAGCATCCCTGTAGGGAGTATAACCGACAGAAAGTCCCAGAGAGCACCACGTGAACTAAATTAGTTATCTTTATGTATATCTTTGATAGTTGAGAGTTTGACGAAGTCGTACCAGCCGGGTGCGAACATAAAGGACGTCAGCGAATCTATTCGAGTGTAAAAACAGAGGGTGAAAGAGATGATAATCGTGGCAGGAACAAATGATTTGAAAGAGGACAAAATGGAAATGATACAGGATGTGAGGGAATTACTTGAAGTAGCGAAAGAGAAGGGTGAGAGAGTTAGGATGGTGAGTATTTTACCGCGGTATGACAGTGAAGTGTTTAGAAGGAGGGCCATAATTGCCAATGACTTTATGCGTGGGTTATGCATGGAGAGTGGTGTGGAATTTGTGGATGTGTGGAATGAGTTCGATGGGCGAAAGGACTTATATAAGATGGATGGGTTACATTTGAATGGAGTTGGTGTACGGAGGCTTGAAAAAGTGTTGATGAATGATGTGGAAGTGGATGTACAGACTCAGGGAAATTAGATTTATTAAGAGGGGGCGAGTAGATATGCAGACTTTAGGTGGGGGCAGTTAAGTGTATGAATGAGTATATTATGCCCGGGCGAGTACGACGGACAACAAATCAGAATGGGATAGTTAGTATAAGGCATCAAAGTAGGGATGGGACAAATGGGCTTCTGCAATTCATGTACACTAATGCCATGAGTATTAGGAACAAGAAGGGAGAGATTTTGGCCTTGGTTGGCACTTCCAGGCCACATGTTGTTGGTATTAGTGAAATATGGCTGACAGAAGATGATAAAGCTAGTGGGATTGAATGCGGGTATAGGTGTTCAGGAGTGACAGGGTGAATAAAAAGGGGGAGAAGTGTTATTGATGATAGCTGATGAGTTGCAGCCAAGGAGTATAGAAGTTGAACTGCAGGATAGAGAAAAGAGCACATTTGAGGCTGTTTGGTGTGAGATAAAATCTAGCAGAACAAAATATACAATTGGGTACTGCTATAGACCAGGTGATGGAATAGATGGTGGAGATAGTACGCATAGGCAAATAGAAGAAATGAGTGGAAGGAGGATAATTATTATGGGTGATTTCAATTATGGTAACATTGACTGGAAAGAGGAGAGGACACATGGGAGGAAGGAATTGCATTTTAAGTGGTTATTAAGGGATAACTATCTGCGGCAGCATGTAGTGGAAAATACCAGTGGGCAGAGAGTGCTTGACCTAGTAATTGCAACTGGGAATGTGGCTGTAAGGAACATGACCAATGTTGCCACCAATTGGTGAGAGTGTCCATAAGGTCATGACTTGGGAGGTGGCTAAAGGAGTGGAATTTAAAATTAAGACAGGGTACATGTGGAATTACCAGGCTGGTAAGTATGACAAGCTTAGGTGTGTGCTTGGCTCAGTGCCATGGCCTGTAAAACTGCAAGGACTGGATGTTGATAGTGCATGGGAGGTGGTTAAGAAGTGTTTGCAGGAGGCATTGGTTGACTGCATACCTAGAGTGCGAATAATAAATCAAGTAGGGGTTAAATAGATGAATAACACTATTAAGCTTGAGCTGCAAAAAAAGAAACAAATGTGGAGGGAATTTAAGGAGAAAGGTGACCAGCAGGCGCAGGACCAGTATAAAGCTCAGGCCAGGATGGTAACAAGGGTGGTAAGAAAAGCAAATGCGGATTACGAAAGAAAATTGGCCATGCAGCGTAAAGAGAATCCCAAACAGTTTTTTCAATATGTTGCAAGTAAGAGGAAAAATGTTCATGGTAGAATGATCTTAAAAAATACTGAGGGTAGGGAGGTAACCGAATCAGTCGATATAGTGGAATTACTGAGCGAGCACTTTGCAAGATTATATCATCCAGGTGGTGATATTGCAGGAATGGAAAAACCAACAGCTTATACTGGAATTGTGATGAATGAAGTAGAGGTAACTAGTCTATTACAGAACCTCAAAGTCAATACATCTGTGGGATTGGATGGTATACCAGCTCATGTCGTACGTGAAGCGGCTAAAGAATTGACAGTGCCCTTGACCATTTTGTTTAATTTGACTCTCAGGTCTGGGTTAGTCCCAAGGGGGGTGAAAAGAGGGGAAAATAGTTCCGCTCCATAAAGGTGGTACCAAGGCTGCTGTTGAAAATTACCGGCCAATCACCATAACAGGAATCATTATCAAGGTCTTGGAGAAAATGGTCAAGAGGAAAATACAAGATTGAACAGAAGAAAATGGGATACTGTATCGGGAACAGCATCGTTTTGTGAAGGGTAGGTCATGCCTCAGTAACTTGCTCACGTATTATAACACAGTGACAGCTGAACTGGATAAGGGTAATAGGTTTATAGTGATTCTACTGGACCTTGCGAAGGCCTTTGACAGGATACCACATGGAATTCTAATCAGTAAATTGCAGCATATGGGGATGAATATAGGGTTGGTGAGAAGGATAGCAGGGTGGTTGATGGAGAGATATCAGAGAGTGGTTTATTCAGGAGTAGAATCCACAAGACGGCGTGTGAGTAATGATGTTCCACAAGGATCTGTTCTTGGACCACTGCTGTTTAATTTGTTCATTTATGATATATGAAAGGATCTGAGAGGAACAGTTCATTTGTTTGTGGATGATGCAAAGTTGTGTAGGGCAATAGTGAATGCAGATGACGTTAAAATTTTGCAAGAGGATTTGGATAGATTGAAGGTCTGGGATAAGGAGAATGGATGTCAATTTAATGTGGGAAAATGTAAGGTAATCTAATGTAAGGAAATAATGTAAGGAAATCCAAAATGTATATTTTGGGGTGAAAAGATTAGCAGCAGTTTACTACATTGGTGGAACTGTACTCCAGGAAATTGATGAGGCAGGAGATTTAGGAGTGTTGGCGGATAAGGAGTTGAAGTTTAGGAGGAACATTGCAAAAGTGGCCAAATCAGCTTATCAAATCACTTAGTTGCTGAAGAATACGTTGACAAGCAGAGACAAGCAAGTTATTGTTCCTCTGTATCGAGCCTTGATAAGACCCCATCTCGACTACTGTGCCCAGATTTGGTCACCTAGGTTTCTTCTTGATGGAGAGGAGGTTGAGAGGATCCAGAGGCGAGTGATCAAGATGATAGCAGGTCTGTGGAATGAACTTATGAGAACAGGTTGAGGATTTGTGGGTTTCAAAAATTAGTTGATAGGCGGAGGAGGGGAAATATGATTGAGACATTCAAATTACTGAAGGGTTTCTATAGGATTAATCCAGAAGATATTTTTGAGAACAGGGCTGGTTGTGGGAGGACTAGGGGACATCCATGGAAACTGAGCAAAAGTGTGGTTAGTAAAGGTGTTAGAGCTGGGTTCTTTACTTTTAAAGTGGTGAATGAGTGGAATGCGCTCCCAGAGTCGGTGGTGGATGCTGTGACAGTGAATGAGTTTAAGGCGAGGTATGATAAATACTGTATGAATGTCGAATTGTTGTGATGAATATGATTTGGGGCCTCCCTCGATGAGTCTAATGACTCCCTGGAGTTGCCTGTAATAATAATAATAATAATAATAATTATTATTATTATTATTATTATTATTATTATTATTATTATTATTATTATTATTTAGGGCGACTCCAGGAGTCCTTAAACTCATCGAGGGAGGTCCTAAACATCATGTCCACACAACTATGCGATTACATTCTCACAGTAACTATCATACCTTGTCTTGAACTCGTTCACCGTCATAGCACCCATAACAGACTCTGGCAGCTTGTTCCACTCATTTACCACTCTAAAAGTAAAGAACCCAGCTCTAACACCCCCTGCTAACCACATTCTTGCCCAGCTTCCATAAGTGTCCCCTAGTTCTCCCACCACCAGTCCTGATCTCAAAAATATCCTCTGAATTAATCCTATAGAATCCCTTTAGCAATTTGAATGTCTCAATCATATCTCCCCTCCTCCTCCTATCAACTAATTTCTGCAACCCACAAATCTTCAACCTGTTCTCATATGGTTCATTCCATTGACCTGTTATCATCTTAGCCACTCGCCTCTGGATCCTCTCAACCTCCTCCCCATCAAGAAGGAACCGAGGTGACCAAATCTGGGCACAGTAGTCGAGATGAGGTCTTATCAAGGTTCGGTACAGAGGTACAATAACTTGCTTGTCTCTGCTCGTCAAGGTATTTTTTAACAACCAAGTGAGTTGATGAGTTGATTTAGCTACTTTTGCAGTGTGCCCCCTAAACTTCATCTCCCATATCCACCAACACTCCCAAGTCCTTGGCCTCATCAATCTCTTGGAGTACAGTTCCACCAATGTGGTATACTGCTGCTAATCTTTTCACCCCAAAATGCATAACCTTACATTTTGTCACATTAAATTGACATCCATTCTCCTTAGCCCAGAACTCCAATCTATCTAAGTCATCCTGCAAGACTTTGACATCTTCTGCATTCACTATTGCCCTACCCAACTTTGCAAAAATCCCTCCACCTCCGTATCAGAGCGGTTAATTCACCTTTAGTTGAAAGAGACCAGATAAAGGTTTTTCACATCACTGACGGGATGTGTATCGAACCGAGGTCTTTCCGCCCAAACGGCGTCGTCTATACTGACTGAGCTACGGAAGCTCTCGGCTCTAAAAATTGGTTAAGTGCCACGAAGTAAGCGGCAGTGCCTTAACCTTATAATAATAATAATAATAATAATAATAATAATAATAATAATAATAATAATAATAATCTTTTGCTTATTTGTAAATCTTTGCAATTCTCATTCCTAGCTATGATACTTTAACGATCATAAAATTGTATATTTTCTATCGAAAAGATGCACCCTATCCTCACTATTTGGTACGGAACTCACTTTACCCTATCTTCCAATGCTGAGCGTCTTGGCCATAGAATAATGGGTTTACCATCTCCTCCCGTATTGTTGGTTTCTTAATAAATGCATCCTATCCTGACAATTTGGTATCAACGCATCCCTACCCTATCTCTCTTTCATTGCTCAGCATCTTGGCCATGGAATAATATGGCTTACCATCTTGTTCCGTATTGTTGGATTCTTTGTAAATGCACTCCACAGTTTAAGAACTAGCATGAGGACTTATTTTTTTTAATGTACTTTGCCGGCAAAGGTTGGTGGATTGGTAGAGCTTCTGCTACTAATGGCTCAGTTTGAACGCGGTTAGTAGTTGGAAGGGGCCGAATCGTTAGATGCTGTTGGCACACTCTCCCTCGATGAGTCTTTGGACTCCCTGGATAAATAATAATAATCTCCGTACCGCTTTGAAGGGCATATAACATAGTTGTTATAGGCGTATCGAAATGCTAACAACACGTGCTAGGAAATAATTTCTCAGTGATTTTGTTATTTTTATACTTCGTTGTATCAAATGATTTTCTATAATAAATAAGAAAACGAAAGTAAATTATTCGAAAAATAATTACCGTTATGCATGGAATAAGTAATTTATTATTATTATTAGTTGTTTAATACTATTAGTTATTTTATTTTATATTTTAAGAATGTGGTATTTGCATCGGTAACTATTAGTATATTCAAAGATGGCTGCTAACTTTTCGCGATTCAGTAAAGTTTGTTTTCATACTGATTTTTGTATACTCAATATTTGTGTTCGTTTGAAAAGTAGAGCAAGTTATAATAGGTAAAACTCTTATGATCATGTTTGGATAATATTGTAATAACTAGTGACTGTTATTTCAGCATATTATATTTTTGATTTTGATTCGGCTTTTTATGGAATGCAACCTGAATTGCGATATATTGTAGAGAAGGAATCTAAGTTATCAGATTTCTCCTGGAACTACGCAACATTGAATATAAGCGCGTCTTGGATAAGTAGAAAAGCGATTTTTATTTTAATATATATGCTGATTTCATATGGACACATACCGATCACTTGTTTCATTTGATTGAGATGCTTCGCACTTCATCATTTGTAACCGACGTCGCAAACACATAAATTATTATTTTTTCACTGTGTATTTTTAGAAACGGTATTAATGAATTATCCTCTTCTGTTGTGTGTGTATTGGTCTATGCACAAAAGGGATGAAATTTACTGACTGTTCTCTTAAGATTTGCCTGTGCCGGGTCCCAGTTAGGATTGCCAGATTGCTACGGGTAGATTAAAGGATATTCAAAAATGATTAATGCTACCACTCTCCGACTCACTCCACAACAAAAAAAAAAAAAAAAAAAATTAAAATCGAATGATTTTTTAGTTAATAATTAAACATTGTTTATTATTATTATTATTATCAACACCCGACCTCCATGGAGGCAGAGATCCATCGTGGGAGGTATTCACTATTGCATACAATGCTTATCCAACCTCGTCTTAAACTGATTCAGTGTGTCCACATTCACAACACACTCAGGCAATGCATTCCACACACCAACCACCCTCCATGCAAAGAACCTGCTTCTCACTCCTTTGCTCACACTCTCCCTGTACAGTTTCCAGCAATGGCCTCTTGTTCTACTTCCCTCTCCAGTTCTATGAAAAATCTCTTCCATATCTACCTGATAACAACTTCTGATCAGTTTATATGTCTCAGTCATATCCCTCTCTTCCTTCTATTCATGGGGCTCTGCAACTTACATTCCCTCAATCTGTCCTCATACTCCACATTCCAAAGACCACCTATGTGAATCTTCTCTGTACCCTTTCCAACATATCCTTGTCACCATGAAAACCCAGCAACCAAATTTGTGCACAATAATCCGTATGAGGCCTGATCAAGGCCTTATACAATGGAATCATAACCTCTCTATTTCTGCATGTCAGAGTTCTTATATTTTTTTAGATTTTGGTTTAAATTTACAGTTTTCATATTTCATATTGCGAGTATGTGGATTGCAAACTGGTTAATAGGAGAAAGAGGGATAATGTGATAGAGGTCTATAAACTTTTGAATGGGTGTTAAGAAGAGCCACATGCAAGCCGCATGTGGCTCTTCTTAAATTTTATTGCAGCTCAACTAACAAATAAAAAATATTTATAATTTTTCTTAATTTTTTATTGTTTTTAATTTAATTTTTCAATTAACTACATTGCTGTTCGGCAATGTAGTTATATTTATATTACCTTGTCAGAAAAAAAAAAAAAGATACAAAAGAATCAACTGACATTACAGACCAACCACAATTAGCAATTTTTATTCGTTTCGTTCTTGAGGACGGAGTGACGCGAGAAGAATTATTAAATTTAAGAGCATTAAAAGATAGTACTCGTGGTGTTGATATTAAGGAAGCTTTTGATGTTGCCCTTAAAAATGTTCCAAAAAATAAATTTGTGGCTCTTAACAATTAACAAAAAAGTAAATTTGTGACTCTTAACAATTTCAGGTAGGCAACTATAGCTCTTGCTGCGAAAACTCTGGCCACCCCTGTTATAGGATATCATCTGATAAAATTTTTCGTTATATGGAAGGTGGGGATATAACACGGGGGGGGGGACCTCCATGGAAGTTAAGTTTGTTCACAGTCAAGATAGGGATAAGAGCTAGTTTTTCTTCCCAGAGAGCAGTGGGTGAGTGGAATAGTTTGCCTTTAGGAGTAGTAAGTGCATCTAGTGTGAATGAATTTAAGGGAAGATATGACAGTGGGTTTGGGTGATTTACAGCCTCCCTCGATGAGTCCTTGACTCTCCCAGAGGTCTCAGGTGATGATAATAATATTGACTCTAAATATTTGAAAAATTTTAGTTTAATTTAGAATTTAAAATATTTAATGGCTAACCATGGCTTTCAGTTAGGAAGGATATGAATTGCTATAGCAGATATTCCAGATATTATAATGCAAATTTAGTATATTAATTGACATCGAGCTAAAGGAATTTTAGTAAGGTAGAAGTGGGGGGGGAGGAATGAAAAGAAAAACATTGTTGGTTTAATGTCTAAAATCATTCATGTTGAACATATTTTGTACAACTTTGAGCAGCCTTAAGAACTTCTGCATCAATTTTTAATTTTCTCAGAAAAATCTGAACAATTATCTTTAAAATTGAAGTAGATCATTGGTTTGCTTTTTATGAGTGAAATTGAACATCTGTTTCGCTCATCCCTTCACTTTGAGTTCATTGCACTAACAATCTTTTCTGAATTTGGCAAAGTATGTGGCACTAAAAAACATACAAAATAACCATGAAAATATTTGATAGCTTAAAATCAACATTTTGCAACATTAAATGCCATTGACTCGAAGTAGTACTTCAAGTTTTAAATTTTTCAGAGGTTGACACAGTTTTATAATTTGTTTTTTTAGTAGTAAAACTTCATCAAATAAATCATTCATATCTAACTTTAGTTGTTGTTTTTTTATTTTTATTAAAAGTATTCTGCTACTTCAACAAATGAGTCATAGTTAACTGTTTTTAATTAATTTGCTGAGTTTCAAAAAAAGGGGGGGCAGGGGGTATTTTCATTGAAGTTAAATTTCTTTCCTAAATATTTCAATGTAGCATTATAAAATGCTTTGCGATCATTTATTACTTTGCTTTTAACTACAGGGTCTGATTTCAGAAACTGATAAACTTGATACCTGAAAAAATTATTTTTTGGGTATCAAGACAAGACAATTGTGCAATGAATTTTTTTAATCATTCATTATATAAAACTAACACTGGTACACGCTTCATTTTTTTCAAACTCTTTTATTGCATTTCATTATTTCAATCACTTGCATTGAGAAAAGAAAATATTATTCTCTAATTATATTCTGTTCTATTATAACGAGGCACAGGCATTGAAAAATGAAAATAAAAGACACATTGTACCCTTTCTTGTTTTTATAAAGGACAAGGACAGTTTGGCTAAAATAAAGGATTGTCATTTGAAATAAAGGATGTCTGGCAACCCCAGAGTCTCAGTACTCAAGATTATACTGCTTAACAACCTCATGTGTTAAAATATCAGAAAAATATCCAGAATCTTAAAGAAATACAATCTTTGCACCACTTACTTCAAACCCCACTTATCCACTCCACTAAAAACAAACTCCCTCCTCTCTCAGTACCAGGTGTATATAGAGTTCCTTGTTCCTGCAAGTTGGCCTACTATGAACAGACAGGAAGATCAGCTACCATCCATTGAAGAACATGAAAAATAGATCTGGAGTCATGACTATGTTCAATCTGTCTTTGCTGACCATGCTTTGGATACAGCTCACAGAATCAGTTGGAAAAAGACATGCTCCATCACAGTAAATTCAGAAGAGAAAGACTATTTTTAGAATCTACTGCTGCTCTTAAAAATCAGCCTAATTTAAATAAATGTGATTGCATAAAACTTATGAAAATATGGGAAGCACTAATACTTTGAGATCCCAGTTTACATCCTAGGCTGCCAGCAGGTGTCTATAGAGGGCACCCCACCTAGTTAGGACTCTAGTCTTTTGTCTACATGTTTTAGTTTTATTCTGCCTTTGGGTGTGTGTGTGTGTGTGTGTGTGTGTGTGCACTTGCACATGTGCACATGTTACATCTAATTTTGTACTCCCTGACAATGTCTGTAACTGAGACGAAATATTGGAAGCATTAAGTACTACATTTAATCATTTCCTAGTGCTGTTTCACTCCATTAAACTTTTATCATGACTGCTTTACAACAATGTCAAGCACAATTTGATTGTAGCACCTCATGAATGATTGCACATCAATGCAGTGGTGCACCCAGGGCAGGCTAGGGGGCCCAGGCCCCCCCAAAAGGGAAAAAACACTAGAAAATTTTCCAAAAATCTCTTCCTAATTAAAATTAATTTTTTTGTTTGTGTCATGTCTTCTATTTCTATACTACTTATGAATTAGCAGTCACATAAGGTGGGAATCACAGCCGCTGTGAGTGCAAGGCGAATGAGGTGGTGCTTGGGCGGACTGAGCACTACTTCATTTGCCCGAGGAGATCACAGGTTTCATGTATTGGCGATCTGCAGTGATCGCCAATACAAAAAGCTCAGTCATAGGTCATATTATTATTATTATTATTACGGGTATCTCCATGGAGTCAGTAGACTCATCGCGGGAGACCCAAACTAGCAAAACAATATCTGTCATATCTCTTCTTGAATTCATTTACAGACGAAGAGCTCACAACTAAGTCAGGCAATGAATTCCACTCATTCACCACCCTCCAGGCAAAAAACCTTGTTCTGACACCTTTGTTAACCACACTCTTCTTTAATTTCCAGAGATGACCTCTTGTTCTTCCATCACTATCACACAGCTGAAACATTTCCACTGCATCAATCCTATAAAAACCTTTTAGTAATTTGAATGTTTCTATCATATCCCCCTCTTCTTCGCCTATCAACCAATCTCTGCAATCCACAAGCTCTCAATCTATCAATGTAGGGAGCATTTTTTATATCACTCACCAACTTGGTCACTCTTCTCTGAACCCTCTCCACAGCCTCCTCATCTCCAAGGAATCCAGGTGACCAGACCTGAGCACAGTAATCCAAATGTGGAAGTATCAATGCTTTATAAAGGGGAATAATAACCTCTTTATCTCTGGATGTCAGTGTGTTCCTCAACAACCAAGTAATCCTATGTGCAATCTTGGACACCTTAGCAATGTGTCCTCTGAACTTCATCTCCCTATCTACCAATACCCCTAAGTCCCTAGCCTCATCAATCTCTTGGAGTACCTTTCCATCGATGTAGTACACAGCCGGTAATCTTTTAATCCCAAAATGCATGACTTTACACTTTTCCACATTGAACTGACATCCATTTTCTTTTGCCCATTTTACCAGCTTATTTAAATCCTCCTGCAAACTTTCAACATCAGCTTGATTTTTTATTGCACTACACAACTTTGCATCATCAGCAAACAACTGAATATCTCCCTTTAAGCCGTTTCCTATATCATTTATATACAAATTAAACAACATTAGCCCAAGCACAGAGCCCTGAGGCACACCACTGGTCACCTGCCTCATTCTGGACTCGGCTCCTCCATACACCACCTTATGGTATCTCTCCCTGAGCCATTCTCCTATCCATATTACCAATTTAATATCCATTCCCATCTGCTCCAATTTGCGTAACAGTGTTCTATGGGGTATCCTGTCAAAAGCCTTAGCAAAATCCAGAAGTACCACTGTGTAGCCAGTTCCTTTGTCCAACTCTGATGTTATTCTATTATGAATAGTTAATAGATTGCTAAGGCAGGATCTACCTTTAACAAAACCATGTTGGCCTCTATAGAGTATCATATCCTGATCCACCCATTCTTGAATTTTGTCTTTAACCAACTTTTCCAATACTTTTACCACTACTCCTGAGATGGTGATTGGTCTGTAATTCAATACCGCAGTTTTAGAGCCACCCTTATGCAAAGGAACCACTTTGCCTAACTTCCACTCCCTAGGGACCATACCAGAGTTCAAACTTAAATTAAATATCCAGGTAAGAGGGGTTGACAATTCATTTGCACATTCACGCAACACCCGAGCTGATATTCCATCTAAGCCTACTGCAGTGTTTGCATTTAAGTTTTGCAATATATTTAATACCTCTGATTCTTTAGCTTCAATTCTCACATTAAATATTGCTATAGGTATAGAGATATCCTCACTTGGGTGATAGACTTTTGAGAAGTGATCACTCAGTAACTCGACTATTACATCTGATTTTGTCACCTCATTACCATCAGCACCCACTAAGGTTATCCTTCCGAAGTCATTCTTTCTCTTACTTGCCACATAGTGGAAGAACTCTTTGGGATTACCCTTGATCTCTTTGGCTAAGGTCTTCTCATAATCTGATTTAGCTTTTCTTACTATGCTGGTAACCTTCCTAGCTTGAGCCTTGTACTGCTCATGGGTGTCCTGATCGCCCTTCTCCTTGTAAATTCTCCATAACATTTTCTTTTTTTGCAGTTCAAGCTTGATACTACTGCTCATCCATCTAATGCCTGCCTTGTTTGACCTCCTGACCATAGGGACACAATCTGATATTGCTTTCCTCAGATACCCACTGATTTTATCCCAAGCACTGCTAACATCTTTCCCTTGCAATATGTTTTGCCATGGGATGGCTGCAAGCTCACTCCGAAGCTTGTTATAATTGCCTAACCTGTAGTTCCGTACATACCCCTTCTTAATAGAAAAATCCACAGATTTTGCAACCTCCCAAGTCAATACCACATGATCGCTTTCACTAACTGGAGGTAACGAGGACACCTTACTTATGCATATAACCTCTGAACCAATAACCAGGTCCAACACTCTCACACCACGTGTCCCTTCAGTTACGTGCTGTTTCAAGTAATTATCTCGTAGAAGATGTATGAACCCCATTTCCTTTTTGCTACGTGATATTTCCTCCTTCCAATTGATATCACCATAATTAAAATCCCCCATAATAATCACTAAGCCTTCACTCATTGCACTAAGTTGCTGATGCATGAATTCAGTATCTTCCCCCGTACTCCCTGGCCTATAGCAGCATCCAACTGTATATTTGGTTGCATTGGTCACTATTTCGCACCAGACTGCCTCAAATGAACTCTCATTCACATGTCTATCATCATGATATACTACTTTCTTTGGCTGCAACACATCAGCTATCATCAACAGTACTCCTCCTCCTGTTCTATCTTCTCTATCCTCCCTGAAAATACTGTACCGATCACATTCAATTCCAGTGACCACATCTTCTGCTGACAGCCAAGTTTCACTAATGCCTACAACTTTTGGTGAGATTTCACTGACTAATGCCAAAAATTCTTCTCTCTTATTTCGAATGCTTCTAGCATTGGTATACAAAAATTGCAGATTCCCTCTAGATCTTGTACCGGCTTTAGAACTGATATATAAGTCACTAACTACCGTAGTCCTATGCCGATTTTTATCCCCTCTCTTCTGCAATTTATTGCTAAAGTTTCTCTCTCTTACACTCAACCTTTTCAATATTAGTTTCCCTGCCCAATAACTTCAACCTGTTCAGAAAACAATAACTTCTTCAATCGCTTATGTCCTTCCATGTTAAGATGCAGTCCATCTCTAGTATACAACTGCCTTTTTCCTTCAAACACACTCCAAACATCAACAAACTCCAGTCCTCTTTTTCTGCACATTCTTGCAATCATATCATTCATTATCATTGCTCGTCTACTTAACTCGTAATTGTCAAAACGAGGCAGCACGCACACTATTCTCCCATTGACACTTTTCCTCTTCACAATATCTAATAATGTTCTTAAATCTTTTCCTACCCGATTTATACTACCTCTCAGGTCATTCGTAATCACCATAACTATCATCTTGTCTGTTTCATGCCCTCTGTTTATTGCTAAAGCATCTCTTTCTATTGTCCCATCAGCCAAGCACTCCTCATGCATACCACTCTCCATACCCTTAATCATAGAATCACCATATATTTTACCACTCTTAACTTCATTCAAGTCCACACTCATGGACTCATTCTCTACACTATTCAGCATGACTCTCCCAGCTTCATTACTCAACTCTCTATTACTTACCCCCCCACTCTCACTACATCTCATTTCTTCTAGGCCACTTGTGGTTTTATTATGTTGACTCCCAATCACTCCCATACTATTTATTACTGAATCATTCACCAAAGACTCACCCATATGTAATCCTGTTCTAGTTACTTCAGCTAAAGTAATCTCTATAGTCCTAATTTCTCTGTTTAACACATTAAACTCAGCTTTAACTTCCAGTATCTCCTTACCGATCACTTCCACTTCCTCATGAAGAAGATGAAGGTCATTTTTCATTTTCATAAACTCCTGCCGAAGTTCTTCCGCTACGGTCCCGATGTCAGCTTCCATTCCTAAACGCTCCAGCCTATCCCGACACTTCTCACATACGTCGACATTTTCTTTCTTCTCATTTTGCCAGACCGACCACAGATCCTTCACATTTTTCGGTGCATACATGTAGCAGTTTCCGCAACGCATCCATTGCGAAAAATCTAACGCTGAGCCAGCCTTTCGTGTAGTAGTAGAAGTCCTGCGCGCCGCTGACGTACGTTTCTTGTTGGACGCCATCTTTACACGTTGATATAGTGAAACAAACGGCAGTGAAAACACAATATATACAACACAGTTCTAAACAATAATACCACTGAAGGACACTTGTTTCTAACCGATGCACAATTGCAGCATAATTTGTGACAAAAAGCCACACTATATTTAACTTTAAAAACACGTTTTCTAGACTAGCTAAACTCGACCGCCACATTTACCAAGGACACTAGCGCCACCCCTAAAATTTCCACTAGTCGCCGACTAGACTCGAAACCAAGACTTCCTTCGTGCGGCCAAGCACGGTGGTGTGCAAACGCCACATCCACTGAGCTACACAGGCTCTGTGTAATTGAAGTGTCTTAAATGAAATTGAAGTGAAGACCTGATCCTGACAGCCTCTATTTGACCTGAATCCATCTTGTTCTTCACCAAGCTTTTCTTCCCCAATTCTTCTCAACCGTTTCTCAAGTATGCATGTACAAGCCAAGGAATGCAGTATCTACTTAGTTAAAATTATAACAGTGTTTTTACAGCCATACGTTCATAGGCAAAAAGGAATTATTATTATTATTGTTGTTGTTCCAGGAAACTCCAAGGAGTCGACAGACTCATCGAGGGAGGCCCTAACATCATGTCTGGAACAACTATTCAACATTCACACAGTATCTATCATATCTTGCCTTGAACTCATTCACGGTCGTAGCACCCACAACAGACTCTGGAAGCTTATTCCACTCATTCACCACTCTCCAAGTAAAAAACCTAGCTCTAACACCCTTGTCAACCACGCTCTTGCCCAGCTTCCAATTATTATACAACATGCATTCATAAAAATAAAATCTGGCAATATGGTATCTACATATAAACAAAATTACAAGAAGGTTACACAAATATACAAGGTGTCCTACAGCAATACATAATTAGTCAAAAAAATTAGTAAATAATATGTATATACAAAAGTTTAGCTGAGTAATGCAAATATCTACATGTAAACAAAATTACTGCAACATTTAAGGCAGTGCATAATTAGACAACAATATAAGTTAACTGACGGGGGGGGGCTATGCTCCCCCTGGCACCCATGGAGCCCAACTCCCCGAGTTCTGGACTGGTAGGCCGGTTTTCCTTGTATGCTGATGACTCGAATTTTGAAGACTCAAAAGGGGTTTCCGTCCCCCTGGCGTCTACGGCACCCAACTCAGTTTCAGACTGGTATGCCGGTTCTCCTTGAATTCTGATGACTCAAAAGGGCTGATGTGCGAAAGGCACCAGTAGCTATCCATATACCCTGATGATGGATGGAATACAACCATCATAGGTTACTCTGTGTTGTAGAACCATAGACTTGAGATCCATAATCCAGCTTTGAATGTATAATTGCACAATAAAGATGAAGCAATTTAACTTGATTAGCACCCCACTCAGTAGAGGATAGAGTGCAAAGAAGGTTCAATGCTCTCTTGCACTTTTCTCTTAGTTGATGAATGTGTGCTAGAAATGTAGGTTTATTGTCAAAGATCAGTCCCAAGAATTTGGCTTCTGTTGCTACTGGAATAATAGTGTGTCCTCCAATTCTTAATTCAGGATCTGGGTGAAAAAGAGTGCATTTTCAACAGAAGTGTACACAGACACTTTTTTCTGTTGAAAACCTAAACCCATTACTAGGAGCTCACAGAGAAACATGATCAATTGCTTGCTGAAGTTGCCTTTCAATTACCCTCATGTTATGGAAGTGGCAGTAAATTGTGAAGTCATCAACATATAGAGCATTGTCTACAGCTGTTCAGTAATTGAGTTAATTTTAATAGCAAAAAGTGTCACACTTAAGACAGAGCCTTGGGGAACAATCTGTTCTTGATGATATAGCCAAGATAGAATACCTCCCATTCTGACTTGGAAAGTTTGCCTGGACAGAAAGTTTTTAATAAACACAGGAAGGTATCCTTTGAGACCCAGGTTATAGAAGTCTTTTAATATGCCATATCTCCAAGCTGAGTCATAAATTTTTTCCATGTCAAAAATAACTGAAACACGTTCTTGATCTTTCTGGTGCTGTCCTTGTGGAAACACAATGTTTCCACAAGGACAGCACCAGAATGCAATTTCTTAACAGTTTTGGACAGTCCTTCTAAACCTTTTTGAATAAAGGAGGGTGACATTTTCCCTATTGGGTTTCACCTTAGCATGAACGATTAAAAATGTTGGTACATTTATGTTAGCATCATATATTGTTTGTTTCTTACTTCTGTTTCCATATGCTGTATCTACGGTATCAGTATACTTTGTTGGGACTTTGTTAGGGCCCCTTGAAACATTCTAGGATGAAGGTTTCATGCTCAAGAAGTTTTTGGTTCAGCACCAGAGCTCCCCACTCACTGCCTGGCAAGCAATGACTGCGCTAGGGGTGGAATGCCAGGGCTACCCGGATGCTGTACCACCACTACAGCAAGCTTAGGATCCCGGACCATGGGGTGGGAGACTTACTGCAACACCGTTGATCCTTGCAGGCAAGCCCACTAGCTAATTGATCCTGGATGGTCCATCTAGAACCACCCATCTTGCCGAAGCAGGGGCCGAAGTAGTGCAAGACTACCAGGATCCCCCTTTCCGGATGTCCACGGGTCGCACCGCACACCAAACATGGCAGCAGGGCGTTGGATCCCAGTGATGGTAGTCTAGAAAAATAGTTAGTGAAAAAGACTCAGGAGAAGTAGAGCGAAAGATATGGGAAGAAAAGCAAAGAAAAAGAGGAAGAATGAAAAGAGCCAGTACCATCACTGGAAGGTCCCCTTCACCATGAACAGGTGCTCCACATGGAGGGGTGTTGTACGGGTGCCTCCATGGAGTCTGAAGACTCATTGCTGGAGACCCAAACTGTCCACACAATTTGTCATATCTCTCCTTGAACTCATTAACGTACAAAGCACTCACAACTGACTCTGGCAACCCGTTTCACTCATTTCCAACTCTCCAAGCAAAAAAATCTAGTCCTCACATCCCTACCAACCACACTTTTATTCAACTTACAGGGATAACCCTCTTGTTTTGGCCCCTCCAGCCAAGCGCTGAAACATTTCCTCTTCATCAATCCTATAAGACCCTTTAAGCAACTTAAATGTTTCTATCATATCCCCTCTATTTCTCCTATCAACCAACTTCTGCAATACACACAACCCTTCAACCTATCTTCATAGGTAACATTCCACAGACCACTCATCATCTTAGTTGCTCGCCTCTGAATCTTCTCCACTGCTTCCACATTCCCAAGAAATTCAGGAGACCAGACTTGAGGACAGTAATCCAGATGTGGATGCTTCAAGGCCATATAAAGGGGAATAACAATTCCTTATCTCTACTTGTTAATGTGTTCTTCAATAGCTAAGTAATCTTATGGGCTACCTTAGCAACCTTAATAATATGTCCTCTAAACTTTAACTCTCTGTCTACCACCATCCCTAATCTCTAGCTTCCTCTCTTTCATGGAGTACAGTGCCATCACTGTGATACACAGCTTGTAATCTGTTTATCCCAAAATGCATAACTTTACAGTTCTCCACATTGAACTGATCCATTATTTTTGCTCATACAAACAGCTTATTTAAATCACCCTGCAAGCTCTCCACATCACCTTGATTAACTATTACTATACCTAATTTCGCATCAGCAAACAACTGGATATTTCCTTTCAAGTTATTTCCTCTATCATTTATGTACAAATTAAACAGCAGTGGTCACAGTACCTTGTAACGCACCACTAGTCACCTATTTTTGCTTCAATTCTATCCCCCCCCCCCCCATATACCACTTTTTGATATTTTCAATAGAATCGACCTTAGAGTGGTTTTTTGGGGGGCAGCCTAGTGCTATAGATGCAAATGCCATTTCCACAGGGCTACACAGGTCTGTTAGTGTGGTTAGTTTTTTAATTTATTATTATGGACATCTCCTTGGAGTCCGTAGATTATCATGGGAGGTCCATTAACATCCCAGAAACCAAATATTAACTTTATTTGTACAATACCTGTCTTACTCTGCTTTGAACTCATTCACTGTGAGAGCACTCACAACCGATGTTGGCAACCCATTCCACTCATTCACCACTCTCCAAGTGAAAAATATTATTCATCATGAAAGTGATTTTATTTATGGAAAGTATATATAAATGTAGTATTGTGATGTAAAGAATAAACTGTAATTGTGGTCTAGAATTTGTATAATACATTTCAGTTTGTACAAGTTATGAGTTTCTTTTAAGAAGTGGTGTAGTACTATTTTTAATTGATATTTTTGTTATACAGATATTCTCTTGAGAATCCATTGTTTAAATTTTTTTTTGAAGCTTTATATTCTTTTCTTATGTTAGTGTTTGTTATATTGCTTTCACTGATGCAAGTTACATGACCGAGCCATGTAACATGGTTTTCTTGGTTATTAGAGAGAAGTAGATGTTTTGTAGTCAATCCAAGAATTAATAGTTTTAATAAATTTTAAGTTTTTATTAATTCACGTTTCTATCTTAAGTTTTATTATATTAATCTGGATTTTATGTGCTAACATTCAGTATAGTACATTATAGAGGAAACACTGCACAGATACCCAAAGCAAAAACTTGATATCCTTTTCTGCTGAGGGTAGCACTTTTCTTTGGCCCAGTATGACAGAAACCTTCCTGAAAATAATTCATGCTACACAAAAGAAGGGAGAGAGTCAGGCTGAACAGTGATCTCTCTCTTCCCCTCACTTACATTAACCACTTTCTCAGAGAATGAAAATAGGCAGGAACATGGAAACACATCCCCTGCATCCTAAATGGCAACCTATAGACACTTTGGAGTGAAAAGAATAGCAGCAGTATGTCGCATTGGTGGAACCGTACTCCAGGAGATTGATGAGGCCAGGGATTTGGGAGTGTTGGTGGATAGGGAATTGAAGTTTAGGGGGCACATTGCAAAAGTGACTAAAACAGCTCACCAAATCACTTGGCTTCTGAAAAATACTTTAACATGCAGAGACAAACAAGTTGTTGTTCCTCTGTATCGAGCCTTGATAAGACCCCATCTAGACAACTGTGCAGATGGGATATTATCAAGAAGAAACCCTGGTGCCCATAACTGAGCACACCAGGGTTTCTTCGTGATGGGGAGGAAGTGGAGAGGATCCAGAGACAAGTGACCAAGATGATAGCAGGTCTGTGGAATGAACCTTATGAGAATAGGTTGAAGATTTGTGGGTTGCAGAAATTGGTCGATAGGCGAAGGAGGGGTGATATGATTGAGACATTCAAATTACTGAAGGGTTTCTATAAGATTGATCCAGAAGATATTTTTGAAAATATGACTGGTAGTGGGAGGACTAGGGGCCATGAATGGAAGCTGGGCAAGAGCATGGTTGACAAGGGTGTTAGAGCTAGGTTTTTTACTTGGAGAGTAGTGAATGAGTGGAATTAGCTTCCAGAATCTGTTGTGGGTGCTACGACCGTGAATGAGTTCAAGGCAAGGTATGATAGATACTGTGTGAATGTCGAATAGTTGTTCTTGACATGATGTTAGGGTCTCCCTCGATGAGTCTGTCGACTCCTTGGAGTTGCCCGGAACAATAATAATAATAATAGACCAGATAAATGATTCCAGCTATTTAGGAAATAATTTTAGTTAAGATGGCCAATTAATGTTGTTATTTATAACAATATAACAATTGTTGTTATTTATATGGAAATAACAGAATAAGCAAAGCTGGTAAGATGTGGAGAAACTAAATACATTATATGGAATAAGAGAGAAATGTCAAAACATTATACTAGTTGTATCCAATACAGTGGTCCAATCACTTTTAACTTATGGATCCTAGAGTTTGGTTAGAATTAAAATAGTTGATCAGAGACCGGAGACCAGAGATATGAGAGTTATGAGAAAAATTAGGAGTGAATAGATGGCATCAGTGTCAGAATCACATTAAAAATGAAGATAATAGGTAGGAATCTGAATTGTTAGCATTTGCTGATGTGTGAGCAGAGCTAATCTGCAATGATATGGTGGAAAAGATTAACAAAACATTTTTGATGGTAGAAAAAAGACCCAGAGACGTGGATATCTAGGTGAATCGATGCTGTTAGACATGTTCAAGAAGACTGAAATATAAGATCTGATGATATTGGAGTCTTGATAGGTAACAAACCTACTTAGGAGGAAAACTGTCATTAGGAAGTTAGTAATAATGTAAACTTATCTATCATAGTATCCTACATATTCCTTGATTTTTTTATAGGAATTTTCATTGGTGCTGTTCCACTGAACTGGCATTCATTATTACTACTGACTTCCTACTGACAATTTCACCCAAGAAGCAGCAGCTGCCCAATACTTTACTAGTCAATTCTTGAGCCTACTGAACCTGCTTTTTCTCTTTCATTCCAGCTTTCTCTGTTTGCTGGAATACTCCCCAGCAATTAAAAACACCTAGTTCCTTCTCCCTCAAAGCTTGCTTGCTCACAATATCATCGTACTATAGGTTCTGTAACCACTTGTGTTTAATTGATATATTTAAAAAAAGTGCTGTGCCTATTATTCATACCCCCCCCCCCAAATTATTATTATTATGATGTGACACCTCCAGGGAGTTCAAAGACTTATCAAGAGAGGACCTACTCTACAACTTTTTCTCCACCACTCATTTCACCAATTACAACAACCTGCAATTACCATCATCATCCACACCAATGCCATCTACTGCCCACTACTACTAGTATTTTCACAGACAATCACAATCACACAGACAATCCTTGCCCACAGCCTTTTGGCTGGAGAGCGGATATGCTAACCACTCGTCCAACCAGGCCAGCATACAATTACGTGATTACATGTACATCCAGTATACCTAAATTTAGGTAAGGATGATTTATCAACTTCAAGTGTTGCCACTCTCCAATCAAAAAGCTGGAAGTTAGGATCCCATTAGGACACGGAATGTTGTGAACATCTCTCGGTGTGGTGTGATGAATTTCTTACTCAGTGCAAGACTACAATCCTCTCATGATAAACCTACTGTACACATGAATTACATAAACACAGAATAGAGCAATTTATATAAAACACATTTTGTGATGGGTATCCCATCACATCAGAGTAAGCGCAAAGAAAAGCAGTTACATAAAATGAGAGTAGAATGGAATGACAACAGACATTACAGTGCTTTCTATCTGTTGCTCTCTGGCTAATAATATATTATTATGAACTCATAGTCATAGCCATTAATACAGCTATTTAACTAATATAAACATAGCAAATTGGCAGTAGACTGTAAGGCTCATTACAATAATGTAAAAACTTGTGCAGAGAAAATTTAAAGAGAAAAATGGTATGTTATGGAAGAGGGTGCTTCATATGAAGACTTGAGCAAGAACATTCAGATGAGAAGGTTTTTTTTTTTTTTTTGGTTAATTAACACTGTGGGATTTTATGTATTTGTGTGAGAGTTGTAGAAGTTGTGTGTTTGTAGTGTTTGTAATATCTATGCTTGTTTGTTTCAGTTTTCTTAAGTTAAATTTAGAGTGATGTGTACTGATGGAGCTTCCACAGCTCAGTCTGTTTTGGCAAAGCCTTTTGGTTGGAAAGAGCTATATCAAATCCCATTTCTGATGCGAGGAACCTGTATCAGTGTTTTTCAATTAAAGGTGAGTTAGCTGGTCTCATATTGAGGTGGAGGGTTTTTCATCCCTCAAAACAGGCAAACTAGCCGCCCCCCCCCCCCCCCCCGTGAACGTGCATACATATCATTATTCTAAGGGACAGTTCTTCGTCTGTATGGAGAGTTCCCTCTTCCAGATCATCCTAGTTAAAGCTTTGCTCTTTAGTAATAACTTCTTCCAGTTAATCTAAGCACCTCCTCTGAATGGCCATTCTCTTCTTCTTTTTCCTGGTATCTTCCTTTTTAATATGTTGATAATCCATTCGTTATGTCTTCATACATGTCCAGGATCTTTCTTTCTTTCCTTCCATGATTGTCTTCTTTAAACTCAGTTCTCTTTTATTTCACACAAGACTTCTTTGTTGATTTTCTTTCTTTCCAATTTACTTCTAATACTCTCCAACAATACATTTCAAATGCTTCAATTCTTTTCCAGTCTTCTAATAGTTTGTCTCACAACAAAGATAAATAATTAAACTGCATGTTGCACTTTAATTATTTCTCTTTTGCACTGTAAATTATTCCATTAAACTGCAACATTAATGTAAACCGACATCTAAGACTAAATACTCATTTACATTCAAATTCTCTGCAGATACCACACTCAGACAATGCACTCCTCCTCCAAAGAACACTGATTCCCTTGCTCACACCCTCCTTACACAGCTTCCAGGGATGACCTTTTGTTCTCCTTTCTCTCCAACATTTTATGAAAAACCTCTTCAACATTAATCCACTAACAACCAACTTGTATGTCTCTGTCATATCACCCCTCTTCTTCCTATTAACTAGACTGCAAATTGCATCTTTTCAACCTTTCTTTATACTCAAGATTCCAGAGACCAGAAACTGCCTTAGTTAATTGCCCTCTGGACCCTTTCCAATATCTCTTCATCCTTTTGAAAACCAGGTGATTAAAACTGTGCACAGTAATCCTAATGTCCCAAGATCTCTTTATTTCTTTCACTTCTAACAATACCAAGAGTAAATTCTACGTCCCATCCAGATTTTAAAACCTTACATTTCACAATCTTCTTGTCAGTGGCCCTAAAACAGATCTCTTATTTCATATTTCCCCAAGATCTCTTATTTCTTCCACTTCTAACAATATATCCCTACCAAGAGTAAATTCTACATCCCGTCTTTGTTTTCCAGATTTTAAAACCTTACATTTCACAATCTTCTTGTCAGTGGCCCTAAAACAGACACTGAGGCACACCGTGTCTGTTCTAGTGACTTTCCTCTTCCAGGATATTGCTTCCCCATACACAACTTGTTGATTCCTATCAGATAGCCAATCTCTAATCCATTGCCCTAGTCTAACATCCAACCCCATCTATTATCTTATGTTGTAATCTACCAAAAGCCTTTGCAAATTCTAAGTATACCACTTTGTATCCATCTCCCTTGTCCAATGCAACTGTCACCTATTGTAATAAGTAAGTAGATTACTAAAATAAAACCTGCCTTTAGCAAATCCATGCTGCCAATCAAAGATAATACCACTGTTGTCAGCCCAATTTTGGATCCCCGCTCTCAGTAGCCTCTCCAACACTTGATCGAATGTAAGACTCATATTAAACAGATATGCCAAGTAGATATCAATAACCTTATTAACATCAAGTTTGCTCATTTTCCCATATACCTTAAACGTGTGGACAGACTTATGTGTTCGTCGAACATGTTGTTTATTATTTTAACGGTATAATAGAACACAGAAACTAAGTAAATAATTAATTTATTAACTTGATGCTGATATTTCACTGGTATTATAACCAGCATCTTCAGAGCACAAAAACACTGTTTGTCACAATACGCGAGACTAAAACAACATGGCGTACTTAAACAAAATTGTAGCAGCAACACAAAGACTAAAGTCCTGATTTTGGCGCCCTCTATCTGAAAAAAAAAAAAAAGTATCATATATTACTAGAGTCCTAGAAAAGTGCTAGTTTTTTCTTAATATGACTGTCTCCCAGATCTTTGGCAAGTTAATACAGCCATATTTGTTGAGATTTGGAGTGTGTTTCAGGGCTTCTGTTGCCTCTAAGAACAATCTCTCTGATTTATATGGGTTTCTGTGTAGTACTTTTGTGTTTTTCCAGTTGATCCTGTGTGCAGGGGTATCCAGAGCATGGTCTGCTAGGCCCGACTTCCCATAGTGATAAGTCCTTGTGTAAGGCCACAACATATGTTTGATTCATCATTCTCCTCAGTTTTGCATCATCTGCAGAGTTGTATATCACTAGTTAAACCCATCCTGGTATCATTAATATATAAATAAATAACAGTAGTCTCAAAACAGATCTCCTGTGGCATACCACTAGTGACTTTCCTCTTTCAGGATACTGCATCCCCATACACAATTTGCTGAGAGCGAATTGCCCAATCATCTCACTAATCTATCATATCTCGTTTGCTTCAGTTTAGTTTTCAACTTCTGGTGTGGCAGTCTATCAAAAGCCTTTGAAAAATCTAAATATGCCACTGTGTATGCATCTCCCTTGTCCAATAATTCATCACCTTATTATTGTCCATAAGCAAGTTGGTAAAACACAACCTCCCTTTAACAAACCCATGCTGACAAGCACAAAGAATGCCATTGTTATCAACCTGCTTTTGTATCATATCTCTCACCAACCTCTCCAATATCTTAACTAGAACTCCAGATATACAGATTACTATCATTTGTAGCCTTAGCCTTATCACCGGGGTGCTTAAGGGTCAAAGCTGTATAACTGAGAGGAGACCTCCACATAGCCTTTAAAGGAATGCGGAGAACAGACCAGGGCTTCTGACCTAATGTCCAATCCTCACCTTCTCGTGGTGCACCCTGTTGAGTATCTACTTTGATACTGAACGAACAAGGATGGGCTGGCAATTTGGGATTTAACCGACCAAATTGTATTCTTATTGGTTAAACCAAAATAAAAAATGATGGTACAACATGACAAAATTTCATGCTGGCTGGGGCGTCGCCTGGTTAAACAAGGCCCCCGTTGTTTTCACCAGGGAACCAGGGCAAACAGCGAATTAAGATGTCCAAACCACCTTATTTGGGCTTGTGTTATGAATTGGTTCAGAGGTGCAAATTGAAAAGTCAGCTACTAGAACAAATCTGAAAACAAACCCCAACTCAACATCACCAGAGTTAAATATCGGTACTATCAACATAAGAAGCCTGAATGGCAAAGAAATGGAGCTAGCTGAAGAATTAGATAAGTACCATATCGACATAATAGTGGTGACTGAAACAAAAAAGACCAAAACTGGTGAGATCTTTCTGAGCAATAAATACAAAATGTTATATTCAGGCAATGACAATCAAGGAAAAGAAGGAGTAGCCATAGTATTCAACACAAAATACAAGGCTAATCTTTTTGAATGGCAGTCAGTATCAAGTAGAGTAATGTGGGCAAATATGAGAATGGGGAACTGGACATTGAGACTTATTTGTGCCTATGGTCCCACAGAAGGTTCTACTAAGGTAGAAGTGGAGGAATTTTTTGAGGCTTTAGAAAAAGCAACTGACACAATGAAAAAGGAAAAGTTGGTCCCTGTTGGAGATCTAAATAGCAGAGTAGGAAATGATTGTGAGACACACAAAAATATTTTGGGAAAATTTGGAGAAAAGAGCAAAGCTAATAATAATGGCAAATATCTGTTGGATTTCTGCTCAGGACATGGACTGGTTATTACTAACACCATGTTCCAACATAAAAATGTGCACAAATTCACATGGAGAGAAGAGGCTAGGAATAAGAAAAGTCTCATTGACTATGTTATTGTTGATAGTCATGTTTTCTCCCTGGTGCAGGACACCAGAGTGTACAGACGATTTGAAATCAGAAGTGATCACTATTTAGTCTTGAGCAGGATAAAATTGAATTTCATATTCAAAAGAATAACATGTAAGAAAGTTTTAAAGCGAATAAAAGTTGAGCAGCTCTCAGATGTGAACTGTAGACTAAAATACACAAAGATTATTGAATCAAAAATGAAAGAGTTTGAGAACAGGAATCAAACCTTAGAGATTCAGTGGCAAACTCTGAAGAAAACATTGATTGATTCTGCCAGAGAGGCATGTGGTGAGGTTGTCTGCAAGGATAAAAAAATCAGAACTCCCTGGTGAACACAAGAAGTTAAAGAGGTAGTGAAGGAAAAGAAGAAAGCATATCAAAAGTTCCTATCAAATAAATCAGCTTGTGCTCTTAGAGAATATAGAGAGAAATGCAAGAATGCTAAACACCGTGTAAAACTAGCCAAACAAAAGTCATGGGAGGACTTTGGCAAGAATATAGAAAATAAATATCAAGAAGGTGGCAAAATATTCTGGAGGTTGTTGAAAAAGCTTAGGAATGGAGGAAAGAGTGCTGTAAAAGGAGTTAGAGATGATAAAGGTTACATGAAAACGGGAGAAAAAGATATCCTTGAAGTATGGAGTAATTACTTTGAAAAACTGCTAAATGAAACAAGCAGTGATGACAGCACAGTGGTAAAAAACACTGACCAGGCATGCAGTCAGGAATACATATCCATACTTGAAGTAGAAAAAGCCATCAAACGCTTGAAATATGGAAAGGCAGCAGGAGTAGATGATATTCGACCAGAAATGCTGAAGTATGGTGGTATAAGAGTCTTACAGTGGCTGCACTGCATAGTTTAGAAAGCCTGGACAGAGGGACGAATTTTCGATGATTGGAGTAGAATTCTCATAGTACCCATATATAAAAAGGGAAATAAAACTGAATGTGAGAATTACAGAAGTATTTCCCTACTCAGTGTTCCTGGCAAGATCTATGCAAGTATACTTGAGGAACGGTTGAGAAGAATTGTGGAAGAAAAGCTTGGTGAAGAACAAGCTGAATTCAGGCCAAATAGAGGCTGTCAGGAAAGCATGGGAATATAACAAAGATCTGTATTTAAGTTTTGTAGATTTGGAAAAGGCATATGACAAGGTGCCAAGAGAGAAGCTATTCAATATGCTGCAGTTATATGGTGTCAATGGGGCATTATATCAAGCAATACTTAGTCTTTATTTGAGTTGTAAGTCAGCAGTTAGAATTGAAGGAAGTACAAGAAGATGGTTTAATGTTAATTCTGTTGTGAGACAAGGATGTACATTATCCCCTCTGTTATTCATTATCTATATCGATCACATTATGAAGGAAAGTGGTATTAAACATGATATCAAAAGTGGAGATGTTAATGTCAGCTCTTTGCTTTATGCGGATGATGTTATACTTCTAAATAAATCCGCTATGAGTCTGCAAGTTTCTCTGACTAAATTGAATAGCTGTTGTAATAGATATGGTATGAAGGTCAGCAATAAACAGACAAAGACAATGAAAATAGGCAGAATCATTGAAAATGTCAGCTGTGTTGTGAATGGAGAATCTGTGGAACAAGTAAAACATTTCAGCTACTTAGGCAAAATTTTTACAGAAGATGGTAAATTAAATATAGAAATAGACAACAGAATCAGCAAAGCTGGTATGGTGGGAATTCAATTGAATAAATTCATATGGAATAAGAGAGAAATTAGTCAGAACACTAAATTAGCTGTATACAAGGCAGTGTTCAAACCAGTTTTAACTTATGGATCTGAGAGCTGGGTCAGAAGTAAAACACTTGACCAAAGACTAGAGACCATAGATATGAGAAGCCTGAGAAAGATTTTAGGCGTGAACAGATGGCATCAATGGCAAAATCATATTAAAAACGAGGATATTAGGAAAGAACTTGACATTGTCAGCATCCAGGAATGCGTTAGCAGAGCTAATCTCAGGTGGTATGGTCACTTAAACAGAATGGGCAAGGAAAGATTAGCAAAGCAAGTGTTCTCTGCCAGGTTGGCAGCAAAACGACCCAGAGGAAGACCAAGATATAGGTGGATTGATACGGTACAAAGTGCCTTAGACGATAGAAATATAAGATCTGATAATGTTGGAGTCTTGACAAGTAACAGACTGATTTGGAGGAAAATTGTAGATAGGAAATTAGTAATGATGTAAATTTTTCATGTAGTACTATCATATCCTGTACACCCCTTGAGGGTACATGGCGGGAATTTGATGATGATGATAATATTTATTAATATTAATTTCTAGCACACGGCAACAATTTTAATTGGTAATCCACTTACTGTTATGTACTTTGTATTCCATTCCTTTGAATTGCTTGTTGTCTACACTGATGATGTACTGTTAATTTCAGTACGAAATATCTGTACTTTTATCTCATTAAAACTAATTACTGTGGTTATCGTGTAATTTATTATTCTGCCATAGTATATAGTTTAAATTTTACAGCAATTATTTCAGCTACCTTATATGATGCACATTGTGTCTTATTGGAAATTTTTTAAGTCTTTTCAAAATATTTTACTTGTTTAACTTGCATGTCCAACAATCTCTTGAAATAATCTTTAATTTTTGTAGCAAGATTGGTGTGCTTCTTAGTAGAATGGCGTTTCCACTTAGCAGGAACCATGTGTTATTGGATAGTTTTCCCCCCTCATACAAGACACTGGGGAATAGGACATTCTTCCTCACTGATCCATGTAAAACTGCAACTTAAATATTTGTCTGAATATTGTCTATTAATTTTTCTTATTTTACTACATATAATTCTGTCTTCTATAGGAGACGTATTTGCAGCAGTGTCATTACTAATACTTTCAGTTGTACTTGCCCCCAGTATTAATATTTGCCTCAGAATCAATCTTTCATTTAATAATAAATTTATGCATTGTGTGCTACTACGATGTTAGATAACCCCCAAACTAAGTACACATTAAAAATGGACTGTGCGATATTACAATGTTAGACAACACACAAACCAAACACATCATTGAATGACTGTAAAAGAGATGCTCCTCCTGCAAACACATGACCTATAAACGGTATTCTATTGGTTTAGAAATCAATGTGCATAGCAGTCTTCACTTGTTAAGATCAGAGTAGCCAATTACACTCAGAACTGTGTAATGTGACATGTTCCACAGGCTGAACACTTGTAACCAGTTTGCAGAACACAAATGTTCCCTGGAACGCTGGTTAAGAACCATTGCTGTGGAGTATCGCATCCCTATTCATCCACTGTTGAATTTTACCTTTAACCAAGTTTTCCAATACTTTAACAACCATGCTGGATATATTAATTGGTCTGTAGTTGGCTACCTATCTCTTGGAGCCACCTTTATGCAATGGAACTATCTTTCCCTCTTTACACTACCCTGGAACCCTGCCAGAGCTGAGACTAGATTGAACAACTTCATCAGAAGCAATGCCAGTTCTATTGCACTTTCACATAGTACACATTCTGACATGTCAATTCCTAGTGCTGTGTTCACATTCATATTTTTTGATATGCAGAACTCCCACTGTTTATATACGTCAATTTTGATATACATCTCTGTTACCTCAGAACTATCGGAACTATCTTACCCTCTTTACACTACCCTGGAACCCTGGCAGAGCTGAGACTAGATTGAACAACTTCATCAGAGGCAATGCCAGTTCTCTTGCACATTCACATAGTACACATTCTGACATGTCAATTCCCAGTGCTGTGTTCACATTCATATTTTTTGATATGCAGAACTCCCACTGTTTATCTACGTCAATTTTGATATACATCTCTGTCACATCAGCAACTGCAAAATCTCCACCTGGATGATGCAGTAGCGAACAAATTAATCTGAACAAGCCAAATTTTCATTAAGTTTTTGGTTTTGGTTTGGTTTTGGTTTCAGTTCACAATAGTTTTGGTTTTAATTCACTATTTTGGTTGAGTGCTGCATGTTTTAACTCTCTTTACAATGTTTATTAATAGTGTTGTGCATTTTTAATAGTGTAAACAAGTTGATATTCTCAGTCTTTTATTCATTTTGTGTAGCTATAAAATGGATACATCTCCAAGAAGGCATTAAATATGTATTCTTTCTCAGTTCACATCCACGACTCAAAGACAAATTGCCAATGACTGTGGTGCTGGTTTGGATACTGTTAATGTGATTTTAAAGAGGTTTAGGTTGATGGGTACCTTTTCTCCTGGGAAAATGTGGACAAAAAAGGAAAACTCCACTTACTCAAGATCATTTACTAGTTAGGAAAAGCAAAATGAATCCAAGTTTGTCTGCTGTAGACTTAAATAGAGACTTGGCAGCTAGTGAGATTAATGTTTCTGACATAACAGTCTATCAAAGATTGTTGGAAGCAAGGAGGACTGCCCACAGACCAAAAAAGAAACAACTGTTGACGAAAGCTATGCGGAAAAAGAGGCTCCAGTGAGCAAAAGTTTACAAAGATTGGACTGTTGAGAAGAAGGAGGTCATATTCTCAAACGAGAGCCATTTCTTTGACCAAGGAGAGTGAGTACACTATGTTCGCAAATCAGTGGCTGAGAGGACTTCTCTTGCCTATCTTCAACAATCTCCTAAACACTCAACTAAAAAGATGTTCTGGGGTTCTTTTATGCATAACTTGTGCCTTTGACAGGTATGACAAAAAAAGTGACCGATACATAAAAATATTGAAGAAGAGAGTGGTCCCACAGATCCAGAAAGACAAAGAACTCATCTTCCAACAGGTTCTCATTCGATGGCACTTCCTCAAAAACCACATCCAATTGTTTCAGGAGCCAGGTTACTCTCCTGACATTAACCCAGTAGAAAATTTGTGGGCCATAATGAAAAAAGAGACCTGGAAAATTAAATTGTGATACAAATGATAACTTAATACAATCCATGATAAAAGTATGGTTTCCAGATGCAAAAATAATAAAAATGTGTTTTACAATGGTAAAAACCATGTCTAAGTGAATTAATGAATTTATTAAGCACAGAGGAGCACATATAAATTATTAGGTAAAGTTGGACTCTAATTTTTGTACTTATTTTCTTGCAAAATTGAAATTTTTCTTTAAAATGTGAATGTTTGGATTAATTTGTTTGCTAGTGTACTCCTTTGCAAAATTATCACTCAGCAACACAACTATTTCTTTTGCCTCTGTCACCTTCCTACTCTGAGCATTGGTTCAAGTCATTCTTCCTCTTACTTGCTACATAACAAAAAAAAAAGCTTGGGTTTACTTTAGTCTGCTTAATTTTCTCTCATAATCTGATTTCACCTTTCTTACCATACTAGTCGCCCTTCTTACTAGCACACTACTACTCCTCATGAACATGCTGATCACCCTTTCCTTTACATTAACTCCACAGTGTTTTATTTTTTTTTTGCAGCTCTTGCTTTATATCTATACTCATCCACTTAATCCTTATTTGGTTTATCCTTTTGACTTAGGGTATACAATCTGATACTGCTTTTCTCAAACAATCTCTGACCACTTTCCATGCACTATTGACATTCTTTCCTTGTAACCTCTTGAACCATGGCACTGCTCCAAGATGCTTCCTAAATTTGTTATAATTACCAGGCTTTATAGTTCAACATAAACCATTTCTTGACAGAGAATTCCACGTTTAGCAAATTCTCAGAACAAGACTGCATGGTCACTCTCCCCAATTGGAGGAAAGTGTTTACCTTGGTTACAAATATATCTTCTGTTGCTGTTATCAGATCCCAAGTCTGAAACCCGTGGTCCTCTATATCAGTGCTTCCCAAACTGTGGGGTTTGGCCCCCTTGGGGGCCATTAATTTTGTTGACGGGGGTGTGTGAAATAATGAAAACAAATTTAAAATGTTTTAAGACTTAAGTGTGCCATGTCAAATGTGTATATAAGAGTCTAAAAATGTAATATTTGCATTTGATTTTTGCAATATTCACTGTGTATGTTTTGTATTGAATATAAATACAATAATATATTATTATTATTATTATTATTATTATTATTTTGACACCTCCAGGGAGTCCAAAGACTCATCGAGGGAGAGTGTGCCGACAGTATCGAACGATTGGTCCCCTTCCAACTACTAACCGCATTCAATCTTACTTAACCGAGCCATTAGTAGCAGAAACTCTGCCAATCGACCAACCATTACAATTTATTTTTTTCGATAGGGGCCGTGAAATATTTAAATTTTTCCAAGGGGTCCTTTACATCCATAAGTTTGGGAAGCACTACTCAATATCATGTTGTTTCAGGTAATTATTCCATAGCAATGATATAATTCCACTTCCATCTTTCCATGCCCCTTTCCTCCCTTCAACCTGTGTCCCCGTAGTTAAAGTTTCCCATAATAATTTTTCGGCCTGCACTTATTGTATTAATCTGCTGATGCATGGCATCTACATCTTCCTGTACCCCTCCCCCCTCCTATCAAGCAGCAGCCAACAATATATTTTGTCCTTTTGGCCTCTATCTTTCATCAGACAGTCTCACATGAAACATCTTCCTAAGAACTAAAATCCTCTTTAACTTCTAATTCTGTTGGTTGTAATTCTTCAGCTATTATCTGCAGTATCCCACCTCCTATTATATTCTGTATATCTTCCATGAAAATGCAATACCCTTTATGTTCTATCTGTTGACCAGGTATTACTGATGCCAATAAAATTTTTGACCAAGTCGAGCTAACCAATACCAAAAACACCTCCCTTATTCCTGATACTTCTTGCATTTATGCACATGCATTTCAGCATCCCTTGTCCCCACAATTATCCTTGTGTAATGTCATTACCAAACCTATTTGAATCAAAAACCTGTGAAATCGCATTCAGCATTGCATAATCATTTCTGTACACACACACTCGATTATCACGAGCAGTGGCGGCTCGTGGCTTGAAATTGTGCTGCAACTTTCGAAATATACATACACACTGTAAGTACATTGTATACGTGTTTGGATAAAATATCAAAATTATGGTAAAAAGTAAACATAAAAAAATATTGTTTATTATCGATAAAATTATACAGTTTAGTTTAATTCAAAATGATTTAAAAATAAAATCCATTCCTTTAATTGTAATTAAAGGAATGGATTTACAATTTTTGGACATTACAAAATCCTTTAATTGTAATGTCCAAATATTTAAAGAGCCTGAGTAAACACAATAAGCACTACAAACACTCTATTACTGGCGCAAACTACATATAAACAACAGTGGAACTGCACGACGGAGAATGCTGCATTACACTAATAGCTCGCATCTCACTATGATGTGCATATGCTTGCGCATGTAGCAATATAACATTGTGGTAAACACAGTTCAGCTAGCATCCTTTGCCCTCCTTAGCTACAAGATGGATTTTTATTATTTTTTATACAAAATAAGAGAATTATATAGGATTGTTGATGATAAAATTAAATATTACAAGCAAATATAAATAAATTAATAAATATATTTATGTATCGAGAAAAATTGGGGGTGCTGCAGTTCCGCAGTGCCTATGCACGAGCCATCCCTGATCACAAGCATGGTTAGAAACATGCTTGATTGCATCCCTACCCCCAATTTCTCTAGTTTCCTTAGTTTTGAACTTCCAAACTTTCACTAGTCAACACTTTCTCCAAACATCTAACTCCAAGCCAATTTAAATGTAGTCTGTCAAGCATATATAAACTCTTTTGTCCATCAATGAACTGCAGACCATTCCTCCTGCACAATCTTCTCATTGTCTTATTAACAATCATGGCCCTTTCTTCATTTCTGTCCTATCAAACCGAGGCAACAGACTCACAATTTTTACTTCCTTACTCTTCATTTTGTTTCTTTCAACAACTTCTTCATATCTTCTCTCATTGCATATTTCTTCCCTTTCAAATGATTTCAAAGGGAAGAAATATGCAATGAGACATTGAGAAATATGCAACGACAATTGTATCTCCAGTCGCTCTAGCTCCTATTTTGCCTTGTGAAGGATGCAACATAAACACTCTATTTTACTCCTTACTGTTACATCATCCACATTACTTGGAACCACTTCTTTCGTGCTTTTGCTCTGTGCGCTAGCATTCACTACTTCCAACTTAGCCAGAACACTTTCTCTTTCTTTCCTTACATCGTTAATATTTGTCAATTCATTTTCTCACATTTCTTGCACTAGCGCATGAAACATTTACAGCAGATTCTCTCTCCATTCTCACTTTTGCATCACAACCAGTTGAATCTTAGCAATGAATACATAGAACATGCACTACATCATACAAATCCTCTCCTTCTAAACTCAGTAAACATGGAAGCTTTGGGTACCATTTTCCTTGTACATGTCAGTGCTGTGTATTCAAATGCTGTCTAAACGATGTACCACATTAATTTCACAAACTGACACACACACTCAACACTACAGTCTGAAATATGTAACATATATCCGAAAATAATTACTGATACTTGCTAAACTAAAAGATTTATCTAAAAGTCACATGCAACACCGCTTGGGCTATGTGCTACACTAGTGCCATCCTCCCCCTAAATATAATTTAGGAGTAATAAATTGTATTTAGTTTTCTCTTGCATGTGTGAAGCCTTTATTTAAAAATTGTCTTAACACTCATGTCTGTTAAACTTTTATTAATATATGAATCATACTATGTGGTTTGAAGTATCTTCCTGAACAAAGATCATCTTTGGGAATCCTATGAATGCATTTAGGAACCTCTAAATCAGTAAAATCCAGTCTGATAGTGAGAACTAGAATAGGGAATGTGGAGGGTGGTGATGAATAAATGTATAATCTGCTTGATTTAGTGAACAAAAGAAGGAATGATTATTATGGATGATTTTAATGATGGCAGTATAGATTGGAATGAAGCGATAGCATCTAGGAATGAGGAAAATGAATTTCTTGAATTCCTAAGAGACAGCTATCTCAGGTAGCATGTAAAGGAGGGGCACATGAGGATTGAGAGTTTTGGATCTTCTTCATTTCATTAGAGGATGTAATTGTAAGTGGGGTTTTGCACCTTCCTCCAGTTGATGAGAGTGATCATGAAGTGATCACCTGGGTTGTAGCTAGCCATGTGCAGACTTCTGTGAGCAAAGGATATATGTGGAAGTACAAGACTGATAATTATGACAAGCTTAGTAGACAGCTTGGAACTATAGCATGGAACGGACAAAGAAATACTTGACATCATCAGTGTGTGAATGCATTCCAAAGATCAAAAGGCTGAATAAGGTAGTGTAAAATGGATGAATGAGAGGATTAAACATGAAATCTGGAAGCTTTGGAGGCAGTACAAGATGAATAATGGTAATAATTAATCAGTTACATGAAGATTATACAAGAAAGCCAGGATGGTGATTCAGTAGAGACAACAAAAGTGAAGTTTGAGAAGAAATTAGCAAATCAAGTGAAGAAAAATCCTAGTAAGTATTTTAGATATGTGGCAAGTAGAAAGAAGGATGATTATGGTAAGATGATAATGGATGAAAATAGTACAATGGTAATGGCTGTAGAAGACATTGTTGAGGTATTCAGTGATCAGTTTATAATGGTGTTTCATCCTCATCAAGGTGAAACCATGAGGAACTCAAGTGTACAGGATGTAAAGAGGCGATGACTTAATTGTGAGTGAGCAGGAGGTATATGAGAAAATAAATAAACTTCATATCAATAAGGCAATAGGATTTGATGACATATCACCATGAATCCTAAGGGAATGTTCCAGGGAATTGGAACATTCCCTTAGGATGCAGCAGAGCAATTTTATTTTCCAAGAAAATAAAATTACTCTACTGCATAAAGGTGGTGATAAGGTTGTGGCTACAAATTATGGACCAATCAGTATATCTGGAGTTGCGGTGAAAGTACTAGAAAGATTGGATATGGAAGTAGGATACAGAAATGAGTTGATAACAGCAGTATTCTCTGTTCAGTTCATTGTAAGGAAAGGATTCTCAGTATTCTCTGTGGTTGTCAGCATGGGTTTGTTAAAAAGAGATCTGTTTTACTTACTTATATACTTATATAACAAGGTGACAAATATCTTGGACAAGGGAGATGCATATACCAGTGTCATGTGGTAGTCTATCAAACGTTTTTGCAAGATTTTGCAAAAACGTTTGATAGACTACCACATGACAAGCTGTTAAATAAACTGAAACACATGGGATTGGATAACAGACTTCTGAGTTGGATTGGTAACTAGCTGTCAAATAAGTATCAGAAAGTTGTGTATGGGGGTGCAGTATCCCAAAAGAGGAAGGTCACTAGTGATTTGCTGCTTTGGGACTGTTGTTGTTCTGTTTGTATGTTAATGATATTGGGATGGGTTTAACTGGTGATATGTAACTGTTTGCAAATGATGCAAAATTGGGGAGAGCAATGCAGAGTCAAGCAGATGCTATGGCTTTACAAAGAGGACTTGAATAAATTGCATGAATGGGCAGATAAGCGGATGAAGTGTAAGGTTTTGAAATTTGGTAAGCAACAGTGGGATATAATGTATACTTGGTGGGGAAAGTTTAATGGAACGGTGGTGGACAAGGACCTGAAATTTAGGGTGCCACATTGCACAAGTTGTGAAGACATTACATTGAATAATGGCAATGATGCAGATGATCCTGATGTGCAGAAATAAAGAGGCTATGATATCATTGTGTGAGGCCTTGATCTGGTCTCATATGGATTATTGTGCACGCATTTGGTCACCGGGTTTTCATGGTGATGAGGATATGTTAGAAAGACTCCAGAGAAGATTCGCAAAGGTGAACAGTAGTTTTGGGAATGTTGAGTACAAGGACAGATTGAGAGAATGTAAATTGCACAGCCTTGTGAATGGGAGGAGGGGGATATGATTGAGGCATATAAGCTAGTCAGGGGTTGTTATCAGGTTGACATGGAAGATTTGATTTGAGTTTTTTTTTTATGGTGCAAAGACATCAAAGGTCATACTGCACCAGGACATGGAAGAGAATTTTCATAGAATGGGAGAGGGGTTGGGAGGGGGTAGAAGACGAAGCTATCTCTGGAAACTGTACAAGGAAAATGTTAGCAGAGGAGTGAAGAAAAGGTTCTTTACATGGAAGATTTTTTACAGTGTTTGCTAAGTGGAATGCATTGCCTGAGTGTGTTGTAAATATAGACACACTGAATCACTTTAAGGCACAGTTGGATGAGCTTTGTGTGTATGTGTGATAGTGTGTACCACCTATGATGAGTCTCTGACTCTGTGGAGGTTATATGTTAATAATAATAGTTTTTTTGACTCAAGAGTTGATCAGAAGAGCAATATCTCACATATAAATCTAGAAGAACAAAAACAAATGTTGATGTTTATGCAAAACCTAAGTCAAATATTTCTTCAGGTATTTTCAGAAGACATTATCTTGGTGTCATACAATAATCAAGTAGAGCATTCAGTGTACAATATGACTGATACTACTGCTCTTCATAGTGAACAGTATCAAATTCCACAGAAGTTATTGCTTAATTATGTAAAGTCGGGTACCACTGAGAAGTCGACTTGCAACTGGAATAGTTGTTTTCTTCTCATTCATAAGACAAAGAAATTTAAGATTCATCTTAGAGCATTGAGGTTACAAAACCTACTGACTTTTGCTTTGTAAGATTGAAGAATTACTAATGAATCTTGATAATGCTGATTACTTTTCAAAACTTGATTTAAACTCTGGATATTTTGAAATTATTTAAATTCTTTGTTCAGTAAAGCTGTGTGTGTGTGTGTGTGTGTGTGTGTGAGTGTGAGTGAGTGAGTGAGAGAATTGAGTTAGAGAGATCATATTTCTATCCCTAAAAACAATATTGACATGTATATATGTTCATCAAATTTTGACTATAGTAAAGCTGGAAAGTCTCTTAGTAGTCTTCCTTTTTTTTTTTTTTTTCATGGATTTATATGCCATAAAAGATTACATGTATTTGTAATTTACTACTCAAATGGTTAAGAAAGAAAGAAAATATTTTGCATTTTCTGCTAGGAGCAAAAATATCAGGTTGTACAGAATATTTGTGCAGGTGCAAGGAATTGGGCTATATTTACTTATTATTATTTATATTTTTTTTGTTTTTTGATGACCCCACACTTGAAGGTCACAAGACCTATAATACTATAGTACTATGTGTGGGCAAGTGATTAAGGGGAAAAATGTAGCCTATTGCCATGTTTCTTAAAGAGGGGAAGGTTGTACTCAGTCGGAAAAACAGTATGGATTGATTGTTCCAAAGAATTAGAGGTGAGTGGAATGAAGGAAGGAAGATGATGAGAAGTTAATTTGGTGTGTTTGGAGCTGGACAGCATATCAGTGTTGGCTAAAGGCTGTTCTATTCTTACATGATTAGAAGTGGAGGAATGGTAGCAGTCAAGTCAGAGTAGGAATGCCCATGAAAATACCTATAGAAAAGGCAGTGCTTAAACAGAGCACTTATGATAAAGTGATTGAAAGGAGTCTGTGAGGGAAGGGTCATCTTTTAAGTGGATTACCTTCTGAATATTGTCAAGAATTCTTAGGGAGGTGCTCTACTCTCCAAATGTGAGAACAGTACCCAAAGGTCGGTCAGATCTTAGTCTTATAAAATGTTAGGAGTTGAGAGGGAAGAGATCCTTATGATGATGTGATGTTTAGAACAGAAAAGAACACCAAGCTTTTTAGAGGCTGAAGAGCCTATGTATGTAATATGCTGTGTCAGGATAAACTGGATGTGACAGTCAACCCAAGAAGAAAAAGATAATCTTGAAAGAAAACTGGAACATTATCAAAAAATTAGAAGGAGGGGGTAAGGTAGGATTTTTCTTGGGGTAATAAGGTAGGCTTGATACATCTACCGTTAGAGTTCTACAGGGTTTCTCAAATGAGGAAGAGGAATGAAGAGTACCATCATCAGCAATGCTATAAATAGAATTTTAAATCAGAGAAAGGAAGTCATTGATGTAAAGGAGGAAGAGTGTGGGTAAGAGCACAGAACCCTGGGGTGGTCATTCATTGCATGTCATGGTGGATGACTTTTTCTCATCAGACTTCTCCATCAGTGTTGGAGTACCCCAAGGTTCTATGAGGAAGCTGGCAAACCAATCATAAAGTGCAGGAGGGAGGCCTTGATGCCAGTCACGATTGAATGCCTTTGAAATATCAAGTGGTAACATGGGTTTCTCAATCTTTCCAGAGGTGGGTGAGATTAGTTAGGTCAGCTCTAGAATAAGAATGGCAGAATCCATATTGGTGATCGCTAATTAACTGTTGAGTCTCGAGGTAATGAAGAAGCTGGTTGTTCATAACTTTCATCATTTTTGAAAGTACTGAGGTGAGAGCAGTGAGTTAATAGTTAGATTGCTGACTTTTGTCTCCTTTTTTGGATACAGCCTGGATGTAGGCTTGCATCAATTTTGGAGCACAACTGGAGAAATACCATCTGGACTAGGAGCCTTATTAGTATCAAGATTAATCAGGGTTTTCCTGATGTCCTTTTGGCAAAAGTTCAGAGGAGACATGCAGTGGGTAGTTTGTGGTAGTATAGGAGGTGATTTGCTTTGGTCATCTAGGCAAGAGTTGGAGACAAAAACTGATGCCAAGAGGTTTGCCTTTTTTCCTTTGGTGAGGTCACCACGGTGCCTCTCTTGCATCATGATGGATGCATCTTAGAACAGAAAAGGGCAGGCATTACACCCAACAATTTTAGCTGAATATTTAGGGAAGGAGTTTTGGTATTTCAAGATGCAGTACTCATTTACTCCAAGGAAATTGAAGAATAATACTTGAACATTCTCTTTTCTGTGCTAATGAACTGGCAGAAGCAAATCTATCTTTGAAGTGCTCAAAATGCAATTTCTTCTTGAAAGAGATTAAGGATCTGGAACATGAAAGTAATAAAGATAGAATAACATTGAAATCAAATGTTAAAGTTATCTTGGATTCCCAACCTTCAAGAACTCTAAATCAAGAGGAGAAGATACATAGGAATAGTAAATTTTTATAGAAAATTCAATCAAATCGTTCTAATCTTATTAAACTTTTGGTTTATCCAAAAAATGATGTGAGATTTAAACAGGGAGAAGTAGGGGGAAAAAATAGCATTCTTATCCTTACAAAATTACACACACTCCACTGTTGACTTTTCCATTGGTTTAGTGATACGTTTTGTTTGTGTATGGATGCATCATATACTTGTGTCATTGCTGTATCAGAAAAAAAAAAAGATCAATTTAGGGGTACATCTTTCATAAGTAAAAAACTTCTTTCTAATGCTGAACTACTCAACTTCTGAAAAGGATGCCTTAGAATTAATATCCTTAAGAAAATTCAGTCTTTTTTTTTTTAGACTAACACATAATAAAATATGATTATCAACCTCTTTCCTTCTTGAAGAATATGAAAGATAAGAACTGAAAGGATTAGATAGCCATTGAAGTTAAAAGAATATTATACTGATGTATCACATGTCCCCAGCACCAAGAACATTATAACAGATGATCTATTCAGATCTCAAAATAAGCAGTAAGTATGAAATTTGAGAACAGAAGGAAGAAATTTCTCATTAAGAAAACTCAAAAGGAAGTTTTAAATCTCTCTGGAAATCACTTAAGCTCACAAGTAAGTATGGTTTGTTTTTGATTAAAAGAAGATGAAAGAAAATTGAAAGACAGATATTATTGCCTAAGAAGATGATGCATTAGAAAGTATATTATTATTATTACCACGGGCTACTCCAGGAGTCCTTAGACTCATCAAGGGAGGCCCTAAACATCATGTTCACACAGCTGTTCAACATTCTCACAGTATCTATCATACCTTGCCTTGAACTCACTCACTGTCATAGCACCCACAACAGACTCTGGCAGCTTATTCCACTCATTTACCACTCTAAAAGTAAAGAACCCAGCTCTAACACCCCTGCTAACCACGCTCTTGCCCAGCTTCCATGGGTGTCCCCTAGTTCTCCCACCTCCAGTCCTGATCTCAAAAATATCATCTGAATTAATCCTATAGAATCCTTTTAGCAATTTGAATGTCTCAATCATATCTCCCCTTTTCTGCCTATCAACTAGTTTCTGCAACCCACAAATCTTCAACCTGTTCTCATATGGTTCATTCCATAGACCTGCTATCATCTTAGTCACTCACCTCTGGATCCTCTCAACCTCCTCCCCATCAAGAAGGAATCGAGGTGACCAAATCTGGGCACAGTAGTCGAGATGAGGTCTTATCAGGGCTCGGTACAGAGGTACAATAACTTGTTTTTCTCTGCTCGTCAAGGTATTTTTCAACAACCAAGTGAGTTGATGAGCTGATTTAGCTACTTTCGCAATGTGCCCCCTAAACTTCATCTCCCTATCCACCAACACTGCCAAGTCCGTGGCCTCATCAATCTCTTGGAGTAATCTTTTCACTCTGAAATGCATAACCTTACATTTTGTCACATTAAATTGACATCCATTCTCCTTAGTCCAGAACTCCAATCTATCTAAGTCATCTTGCAAGACTTTGACATCTTCTGCATTCACTATCGCCCTACCCAACTTTGCATCATCAGCGAACAAATGAACTGTCCCACTTAGACCCTTCCCTATATCGTTAATGAACAGATTAAACAGCAGTGGTCCAAGAACAGAACCCTGTGGCACACCACTAGTCACAGGCCATTTTTTGGACTCTACTCCTGAATAAACTACTCTTTGATATCTCTCCATCAACCACCCAGCTATCCATCTCACCAACCCTATATCCATTCCCATATGTTGTAGTTTACGGATTAGAATTCCATGTGGTATCCTGTCAAACACCTTTGCCAGGTCCAGCAGTATCACTGTAAACCCATTTCCCTTATCCAGTTCAGCTGTCACCTTGTTATAAAACTTGAGCAAGTTACTGAGGCATGATCTACCCTTCACAAAGCCATGCTGTCCTCTGTACAGTATCTCATTTTCATCAATCCATTCCTGTATTTTTCCCTTGACTACTTTCTCCAAGACCTTGACAACGATTCCTGATATGCTGATCGGTCGGTAATTTGCAACCATAGTCTTGGATCCTCCTTTATGCAGTGAAACTATTTTCCCCTCTTTCCACGCCTTCGGGACTAAGCCAGACCTGAGACTCAGATTAAACAACATGGTCAAGGGCACTGATAATTCATTAGCCGCTTCATGCAAGACCCGTGCCGGTATACCATCCAATCCCACAGGTGTATTCACATTAAGGTTCTGTAATAGACTATTCACCTCCACTTCATTCATCACAATTCCCATATAAACTAATGGTTCCTTCATTTTTTCAATGTCACCACCTGGATGATATACTTTTGCAAAGTGTGCGCTCAGTAACTCCACTATATCAACTGGTTCAGTGAACTCTTTACCATCGTCATTCCTTAAAATCATTTTGCCATGTACAGTTTTTTTCTTGCTTGCAGCATATTGAAAGAACTGTTTGGGATTCTCTTTTGCTTGCATAGCTAGTTTTCTTTCATAATCGGCTTTTGCTGTTTTTACCACACTTGTTACCCTTCTGGCTTGTACTTTATACCTTTCGTGTGCCTGCAGGTCACCCCTTTCTTTAAATTCCCTCCATAGTTGTTTCTTTTTTTGCAGCTCAAGCTTAATGGTGTTATTCATCCATTTAACCCCTCCTTGTTTCACTATTCGGACCTTAGGTATACAATCAGCCATAACCTCCTGTAAATGCTCTTTGATCACTTCCCATGCTCTATCGACGTCCAGTCCTTGCAGTTGTACATGCCATGGCACTGATCCAAGCAATCTCCTAAGCTTGTCATACTTGCCAGCACGGTAATTCCACATATACCCTGTCTTAATCACAAATTTCACACCTTTAGCCACCTCCCAGGTCAAGACCTTATGATCACTCTCACCAATAGGTGGCAACATGGTCATATTCATTACAGTCAAATTCTCAGATACTATTACCAGGTCAAGCACTCTCACACCCCTAGTATTTTCAATTACATGCTGTTTCAGATAGTTATCCCTTAATAATTGAATAAAATCCATTTCCTTCCTCACATGTGTCCTCTCCTCCTTCCAATCAATGTTACCATAGTTGAAATCCCCCATAATAATTACCCTCCTTCCACTCATTTCATCAATTTGTTTATGCATACCATCTCCACCATCTATTCCATCACCTGGTCTATAGCAGCACCCAACTGTATATTTTATTCTGCCAGTATCAATCTCACACCAAATAGCCTCAAATGAGCTCCTTTCACTATCCTGCAATACTTCAATTCTCCTTGGCTGCAGTTCATCAGCTATCATCAATAACACCCCTCCCCCAATTTTATTCTCTCTGTCCCTCCTAAACATACTATAACCTACACATTCTATCCCACTAACTATATCATCTTCCGTCAGCCATGTTTCACTAATGCCAATAACCTGTGGCCAGGAAGAGCCAATAAGGCCAAAAATTCTTCCTTCTTGTTCCTAATACTCCTGGCATTAGTATACATGAATTGCAGTGTTCCCTTTGTCCCACCCCTATCTTGATGCGTTATTCTAAATATCCCATTCCCATTTTTTGTCCTTATTGCTGGCTCAGGTACATTATATACATTTTTACACTCAACTGTCTTACTGATGTCTGGATATCCACTTCCCCCCCCTCCTTGGTAGTTCTAGTTTCCCTGGTTCTGCACATCCATTTTCACTTCATTCAGCAACACTTTTTCCAGTCTCTGCACACCAAGTCCATTCAAATGCAGGCCATCCATCTTGTATAAGTCCTTTCGCCCATCAAACTCATTCCACACGTCCACAAATTCCACACCACACCGTCCGCATAACCTGCGCATAATATCATTTGCGATTATGGCCCTCCTTCTAAACTCCTCTCTGTCATACCGCGGTAACAGACTCACCATTCTAACTCTGTCACTCTTTTCTTTCGCTACCTTTAACAATACTTTCAAGTCCTCTCTCATAAAAAATTTATCACCTTTCAATTCATTCGTACCAGCCACAATTGTTATTTCTTTCACCCTCTGTTTTTGCACTCTAATGCTCTCACTTACATCCTTAAATTTCGCACCCGGTAAGTACGATTTAGCTACACTCCCATCTATTACTCCTCTTAATAACGAGTCACCATACAACACTCTCTCCTTCATTTCGGAAACTCGCCCACGCTGTTTTTTTACGTTAGCCGAATCACTCTGGAAAGAGTTTTGCAGGTGCTCTAATTGCCGCTGCGCATCTTGTATCACTGCGCGCAGCCTAGCGATCTCACTTCCTACAAATAATTCCTAATTTTTTTTATCATTCAAACCATTTCCTCTTTCTGTATAATTGCTCTCACTCTTTCTTAGATCACCGCTCACATTGCCATCTTGTACACCGCAATTCCCTATCGAGCCACTATTTTCACTCGCATTCTGGCTTTCTTCAACCATAACTGTCTCACAACCTGACACATACTTCGACTCCTCACTTTGCATACACTTTCTACACATTCTCCCACCACTATCACTATACATTATGTAACTCCTGTTTAACCACACATCGTTTTTTTTAAAAAAAAATTAGAGACATGTCTCTGGAGTGGAATGAAGAAAGATATCTGAACATTAGCTCTTGTCATGTGTCAACTTGCATATAGTTTTAGAAAGAAAGCTCCTTTGTAAGTTATCCCTACTCTCATTAGGCCATTTCAAGCAGTGACAATAAATGTTGTGAGACTTCTGTCAACCATTAGAAAAGCAAACTAATTAGATATTGATAAGAATCCAATTTTAGCTTTGAATTATCCTTACAATTTATTCCCTCCCCCCCTCTTGCATGTTATGCTCGGTGGCCTGTTACAGCCAAGTAACTTGGCTTCCTTGAAACCTAATTAATGTTCTGATAGGGTGGTTAAACCTGTCTGCATTAGTGTATTATGACTGTCAGTTGTATGCACTCTTCTGGTTGGTTTGCCTGTTTACAGTATGAAAAACTGATGCTTCCAGGAGGAAGAATTAATTAAAAGTTATAATTTTACAATTACACATCTAAAACAGTAGAAAGTTATGGTACATGTGTGATTGTATAATTATGGAAACTCCACTAATCTCACTATACATGAAAATAATTAAGTTATTCTAATTAATATATAGTGTATGTTGTAAATTCCTTAAGCAATGTCATTATAAATAGAGTGTAAGCCTTATTACCAAAATAAAAATTTGAAAATTTATTGCTTTTAAAAATAAAAGGAAAAAAAAAACACTTTCGTTATGTCGAATTTTTTCTTGACAATTATTCATAAGACTATTACACTTTTTTTATATAATCTTTGTCAAGTAGCTTTATTTTATCCTCCTACATGTTTCGCCAATTTTTCTATTGGCATCCTCAGGGAATACAAACTAGTAAGCTAAAATGAAGGTTACAGACTAGGTTATTAGATGGTTCTAATTCATACAAAAATTTCGTATTGTGCGTGACAAAGTGCATGTCTCGTTAACGTGATTTATTCGTTATGGTTCATGACGTAATTGTTATGAAAGTTCATTTCTTTGATGTTTAATGATCTGATAAAAGTTTTCCAAATTTCTGGTAAATTAGACCTTGATTCTTGTTTAGGTTTTCAGTTTTACGGGCGACTGTAGCTGCTTCTTTAAAGGTTCTTGAATGGTAGTTAACTTCTATGTATGGCATAAGGCTCTTATCCCACTCAGTGTAATGGTTAGTAGAGGTAAAGTGGCATGAAAGGCCTGAAATGTCTTGTCTGTTATTTCTGACATATCCTATGTGTTCTTTCTTTCTCGTTTCAAAGCTTCTAGAGGTCTGACCTACATAACTAATACCACATGAGCAAGGTATATTATATACTCCAGAGTACTTGTAGAATGGGTGAGGATCTTTTTGTGATCTTAAAAATTTCCGAATAGTGTTGATTGGTTTGAATGCCACTCTGATCTTATGTGGTTTTAAAAGGTTATCTAATTTTTTGGAAAGGTTGCTGACAAAAGGAATCGTAATTGTACTGATGTATTGGACGTCATCACGTTGTCGATGTGGTATATCAGTAAAGAGAATCTTGTTATAGAGTCTTTTTGGGTAACCATTTAAGGAAAGTTCTCTGGATATTGTGATTAATTCCGTTAGTAGGTCATCCTTGTCTGTCGTATACTGTATAGCTCTTTTCTTGAGACTATGGATAATGCTAAGTTTCTGAGCTATGTGATGAGCTGAGTTGAAATGGAGATAACGTCCAGTATGATCTTAACCCAGATCATTCCAAAACCGAAAATTTGGTACAGATATGTAGATGACATCTTTATCGTTTGGGATCATACGAAAGAAGAACTAATGAATTACCTCAACCAAATCAATAGTTTCCACAATACCATCAAATTCACATTAGAAATGGAAAAAGATAAAAAAAACTGCCATTCCTTGACATTTTAATAAAGAAACAAACCAATAATAGTATCAACCTATCTGTATACAGAAAACCTACAAATACTGGACGTTATCTCCATTTCAACTCAGCTCATCACATAGCTCAGAAACTTAGCATTATCCATAGTCTCAAGAAAAGAGCTATACAGTATACGACAGACAAGGATGACCTACTAACGGAATTAACCACAATATCCAGAGAACTTTCCTTAAATGGTTACCCAAAAAGACTCTACAACAAGATTCTCTTTACTGTTATTCCACATCGACAACGTGATGACGTCCAATACATCAGTACAATTACGATTCCTTTTGTCAGCAACCTTTCCAAAAAATTAGCTAACCTTTTAAAACCACATAAGATCAGAGTGGCATTCAAACCAATCAACACTATTTGGAAATTTTTAAGATCACCAAAAGATCCTCACCCATTCTACAAGTACTCTGGAGTATATAATATACCTTGCTCATGTGGTATTAGTTATGTAGGTCAGACCTCTAGAAGCTTTGAAACGAGAAAGAAAGAACACATAGGATATGTCAGAAATAATAGACAAGACATTTCAGGCCTTTCATGCCACTTTACCTCTACTAACCATCACATTGAGTGGGATAAGAGCCTTATGCCATACATAGAAGATCTCTACCATTCAAGAACCTTTAAAGAAGCAGCTACAGTCGCCTGTAAAACTGAAAACCTAAACAAGAATCAAGGTCTAATTTTACCAGAAATTTGGAAAACTTTTATCAGATCATTAAACATCAAAGAAATGAACTTTCATAACAATTACGTCATGAACCATAACGAATAAATCACGTTAACGAGACACGCACTTTGTCACGCACAATACGAATTTTTTGTATGAATTAGAACCATCAGTTATAACCTAGTCTGTAACCTTCATTTTAGCTTACTAGTTTGTATTCATTGAGGATGCCAATAGAAAAATTGGCGAAACATGAAGGAGGATAAAATAAAGCTATTTGAAAAAGATTATATAAAAAAAAGTGTAATAGTCTTAAAAAACAGTTTCGTCTATTTAGCAACATGTTTTTTTTTTTTCAATTGTGTGAATGTGTGCAATTTCTGAATCTTGTTTTTTGTGGCTTTTAAAATCATTTAAAACATATTATTGCATCTCTTAGATTAGCTGAGGTTGGAAAGTTAGAAACTCCTAAATTGGAAGGAAAATATGACACTGGTCAGGTAAGCAATTTTTGTTAATTATCTGCACCGTAGAAAGAAAAACAGCATATCTTTGTTTTGAATTTAATGTAAGAAAATTCTTAGAATAATGATTTCATCTAGACTGTTATTTGTTCTGATGTACATGCTACTACTACAACTATCATTTATTGACCAAGTAAGCAGTTGTTAGTTTTAGGCTTCACCATTGTCAGCTGACTTCAAATATGCAGTCATTTATTCTAAGAATGATACTAAGAATTTAAGACTGATTATTTTTATTTTTTTTTAAATTTCAGAATGTTTTTTTTTTTTTTTTAATTCTTTCAGTTTAACAAACCATGACAAGTACATCAAGATTATGGAGAATTCCATTGTAGTGAAAACTTCTTGTTTTAACTCAATTAGTATAATATTAGTATCAGGGCTTTTCAGTTAAAGGTGAGATAGCCAGTCTCATATGGAGATGGCAGGGATTTTCAACCCAGAAACATCAGATTTTCATCCTGAAAAACAAGCAAACCTGTTATCACTGTAAACATTCAGATATATTAAGCACTATTTTAGCATTACATTTCTTCTCATTCACCATTCCTCGTGCAAAAAAAATCTATTGATACAGCTTCCGAAGATGATCTCCTCTTTGGAAACTGTTGATACAGCCTCCAAAATAAGATTGCTTAAATACTCAATCTTACTCGTCTGAAACTTTTCAGGTTTTTCTTTGTTTTCCAGATCTCCACTCAGTCACCCAGAGATGCATCTTGATCCATACCATATACAATTGTACCAGCACCTCCTTAATTCTACTTTTCAGTATCTTCAATATTATTATTATTATTACAGGCAACTCCAAGGACTCCTTAGACTCATCGAAGGAGGCCCTAACATCATGTCAAGAACAACTATTTGACATTCATACAGTATCTATCATACATCGCCTCGAACTCATTCACAGTCATGGCACCCACAACAGACTCTGGCAGCTTATTCCATTCATTCACCACTCTCCAAGTAAAAAACCTAGCTTTAACACCTTTGCTAACCACACTCTTGCCTAGCTTCCATGTATGGCCCCTAGTCCTCCCACCACCAGTTCTGTTCTCAAAAATATCTTCTGAATTAATCTTATAGAAACCCTTCAGTCATTTGAGTGTCTCAATCATATCACCCCTTTTCTGCCTATCAACCAATTTCTGCAACCCACAAATCTTCAACCTGTTCTCATAAGGTTCATTCCATAGACCTCCTACTATCATCTTGCTCACTCTTCTCTGGATCCTCTCTGCTTCCTCCGCATCAAGAAGAAACCCTGACTCCCAAATCTGGGCAGAGTTGTCTAGATGGGGTTTTATCAAGGCTTGATACAGAGGAACAATAACCTGTTTGTCTCTGCTTATTAAAGTATTTTTCAGCAACCAAGTGATTTGATGAGCTGATTTAGCCACTTTTGCGATGTGCCCCTAAACTTCAACTCCCTATCCACCAACACTCCCAAATCCCTGGCCTCGTCAATCTCCTGGAGTACGGTTCCACCAATGTGATATACTGCTGCTAATCTTTTCACCCCAAAATGCATAACCTTGCACTTTGTCACATTAAATTGACATCCATTCTCCTTAGCCCAGTCCTCCAAACTGTCCAAATCATCTTGCAAAATTTTGACATCCTGTGCACTTACTATTGCTCTACCCAACTTTGAATCATCAGCAAACAAATGAACACTTCCTCTTGGATCCTTTCTATATCGTTAATGAACAAATTGTAAAGTAGTGGTCCAAGAACAGAACCCTGCAGCACACCACTGGTCACAGGCCGTCATTTAGACTCTACTCCTGAATAAACCACTCTCTGGTATCTCTCCATCTCACCAATCTTATATCCATCCCCATATGCTGCAGTTTACTGATTAGAATTTCATGTGGTATCCTGTCAAAGGCCTTAGCAAGGTCCAGTAGAATCACTGTAAACCCATTACCCTTATCCAGTTCGGCTGTCATTGTGTTATAAAACGTGAGCAAGTTACTGAGGCATGATCTACCCTTCACAAAACCATGCTGTTCCCCATACAGTATCCCATTTTCATCTATCCAATCCTGTATTTTCCTCTTGACTATTTTCTCCAAGACCTTGACAACGATTCCTGATATGCTGATCGGTCGGTAATTTACAACGGCAGTCTTGGAACCTCCTTTATGCAGTGGAACTATTTTCCCCTCTTTTCATCCCCCTTGGGACTAACCCAGACCTGAGAGTCAAATTAAACAAAATGGTCAAGGGCGCTGACAATTCTTTAGCCGCTTCACGTACGACATGAGCTGGTATACCATCCAATCCCACAGATGTATTGACATTGAGGTTTTGTAATCGACTATTCACCTCCACTTCATTCACCACAATTCCTGTATAAGCTATTGGTTCATTCATTCCTGCAATGTCACCACCTGGATGATATACTTTTGCAAAGTGCTCGCTCAGCAATTCAACTATATCAACTGATTCGGTTACCTCCCTACCATCGGCATTCTTTAAAATCATTCTGCCATATACATTTTTTCTTTTACTTGCAACATATCGAAAAAGTGTTTGGAATTCTCTTTAGCCTGCATGGCTAATGTTCTTTCATAATTCGCTTTTGCTTTTCTTACCACACTTGTTACCCTTCTGGCCTGTGCTTTATACTGTTCATGTGTCTCCCGGTCACCTTTCTCCTTAAATTCCCTCCACAGTTGTTGCTTTTTTTGCAACTCAAGCTTAATGGTGTTATTCATCCATTTAACCCCTACTTGATTTGTTATTCGGGATGGTTAAGGGTCAAAGCTGTATAACTGAGAGGAGACCTCCACATAGCCTTTAAAGGAATGCGGAGAACCGACCAGGGCTTTTGACCTAATGTCCAATCCTCACCTTCTCGTGGTGCACTCTGTTGGGTATCTACTTTGATACTGAACGAACGAGGATGGGCTGGCAATTTGGGATTTAGCCGACCAAATTGTATTCTTATTGGTTAAACCAAAATAAAAAATGATGGTACAACATGACAAAATTTCATGCCGGCTGGGGCGTCGCCCGGTTAAACAAGGCCCCCGTTGTTTTCGCCAGGGAACCAGGGCGAACAGCGAAAAGTCAGCTACTGGAACAAATCTGAAAACAAACCCCAACTCAACATCACCAGAGTTAAAGATCGGTACTATCAACGTAAGAAGCCTGAATGGCAAAGAAATGGAGCTAGCTGAGGAATTAGATAAGTACCAGATCGACATAATAGGGGTGACTGAAACAAAAAAGACCAAAACTGGTGAGATCTTTCTGAGCAATAAATACAAAATGTTATATTCAGGCAATGATAATCAAGGAAAAGAAGGAGTAGCCATAGTATTCAACACAAAATACGAGGCTAATCTTCTTGAATGGCAGTCAGTCGCAAGTAGAGTAATGTGGGCAAATATGGGAATGGGGAACTGGACAATGAGACTTATTTGTGCCTATGGTCCCACAGAAGGTTCTACTAAGGTAGAAGTGGAGGAATTTTTTGAGGCTTTAGAAAAAGCAACTGACACAATGAAAAAGGAAAAGTTGGTCCTTGTTGGGGATCTAAATAGTAGAGTAGGAAATGATTGCGAGACATACAAAAATATTTTGGGAAAATTTGGAGAAAAGAGCAAAGCTAATAATAATGGCAAATAGCTGTTGGATTTCTGCTCAGGACATGGACTGGTTATTACTAACACCATGTTCCAACATAAAAATGTGCACAAATTCACATGGAGAGAAGAGGCAAGGAATAAGAAAAGTCTAATTGACTATGTTATTGTTGATAGTGATGTTTTCTCCCTGGTGCAGGACACCAGAGTGTACAGAGGATTTGAAATTGGAAGTGATCACTATTTAGTCTTGAGCAGGATAAAATTGAATTTCATATTGAAAAGAATAACATGTAAGAAAGTTTTAAAGCGAATACAAGTTGAGCAGCTCTCAGATGTGAACTGTAGACTAAAATACAGAAATATTATTGAAAAGAAAATGAAAGAGTTTGAGAACAGGAATCAAACCTTGGAGATTCAGTGGCAAACTCTGAAGGAAACATTGATTGATTCTGCCAGAGAGGCATGTGGTGAGGTTGTGTGCAAGGATAAAAAAATCAGAACTCCCTGGTGGACACAGGAAGTTAAAGAGGCAGTGAAGGAAAAGAAGAAAGCATATCAAAAGTTCCTGGCAAATAAGTCAGCTTTTACTCTTACAGAATACAGAGACAAATGTAAGAAAGCTAAACAAAAGTCATGGGAGGACTTTGGCAAGAATATAGAAAATAAATATCAAGAAGGTGGCAAAATATTCTGGAGGTTGTTGAAGAAGCTTAGGAATGGAGGAAAGAGTGCTGTAAAAGCAATTAGAGATGATAAAGGTGAAATGAAAACAGGAGAAAAAGATATCCTTGAAGTGTGGAGTAATTACTTTGAAAAACTGCTAAATGAAACAAGCAGTGCTGACAGCACAGTGATAAAAAACACTGACCAGGCATGCAGTCAGGAATACATATCCATACTTGAAGTAGAAAAAGCCATCAAAGGCTTGAAATGTGGAAAGGCAGCAGGAGTAGATGATATTCGACCAGAAATGCTGAAGTATGGTGGTATAAGAGTCTTACAGTGGCTGCACTGCATAGTTCAGAAAGCCTGGACAGAGGGACGAATTCCTGATGATTGGAGTAGAGCTCTCATAGTACCCATATATAAAAAGGGAAATAAAACTGAATGTGAGAATTACAGAGGTATTTCCCTACTGAGTGTTCCTGGCAAGATCTATGCAAGTATACTTGAGAAACGGTTGAGAAGAATTGTGGAAGAAATGCTTGGTGAAGAACAAGCTGGGTTGAGGCCAAATAGAGGCTGTCAGGATCAGATCTTCACTTTACGACAAATAGTCGAGAAAGCATAGGAATATAACAAAGATCTGTATTTAAGTTTTGTCGATTTGGAAAAGGCATATGACAAGGTGCCAAGAGAGAAGCTATTCAATACGCTGCAGTTATATGGTGTCAATGGGGCATTATATCAAGCAATACTTAGTCTTTATTTGAGTTGTGAGTCAGCAGTTAGAATTGAAGGAAGTACAGGAAGATGGTTTAATGTTAAATCTGGTGTGAGACAAGGATGTACATTATCCCCTCTGTTATTCATTATCTATATGGATCACATTATGAAGGAATGTGGTATTAAACCTGATATCAAAATTGGAGATGTTAATGTCAGCTCTTTGCTTTATGCGGATGATGTTATACTTCTAAATAAATCCGCTACAAGTCTGCAACATTCTCTGACTAAATTGAATAGCTGTTGTAATAGATATGGTATGAAGGTCAGCAATAAAAAGACAAAGACAATGAAAATAGGCAGAATCATTGAAAATGTCAACTGCGTTGTGAATGGAGAACCTGTGGAACAAGTAAAACATTTCAGCTACTTAGGCACAATTTTTGCTGAAGATGGTAAACTAAATATAGAAATAGACAACAGAATCAGCAAAGCTGGTATCGTGGGAAGTCAATTGAATAAATTCATATGGAATAAGAAAGAAATTAGTCGGAACACTAAATTAGCTGTATACAAGACTGTGTTCAAACCAATTTTAACTTATGGATCTGAGAGCTGGGTCAGAAGTAAAACACTTGACCAAAGACTAGAGACCGCAGATATGAGAGTCCTGAGAAAGATTAGAGGCGTGAACAGATGGCATCAATGGCAATATCATATTAAAAATGAGGATATTAGGAAAGAACTTGACATTGTCAGCATCCAGGAATGCGTTAGCAGAGCTAATCTCAGATGGTATGGTCACTTAAATAGAATGGGAGAGGAAAGATTAGCAAAACAAGTGTTCTCTGCCAGGTTGGCAGGGAAACGACCCAGAGGAAGACCAAGATATAGGTGGATTGATACGGTACAAAGTGCCTTAGACGATAGAAATATAAGATCTGATAATGTTGGAGTCTTGACAAGTAACAGACTGATTTGGAGGAAAATTATAGATAGGAAGTTAGTAATGATGTAATTTTTTCATGTAGTACTGTCATATCCTGTACACCCCTTGAGGGTACATGGCAGGAATTTGATGATGATGATGATTTGTTATTCATACTCTAGGTATACAGTCAGCCATTGCCTCATGCAAACACTTCTTAACCAGTGTTTGCATGAAATACACTTCATTTCATTTCCCTCCCATGCACTATCAAATCCAGCCCTTGCAGTTTTACTTGCCATGGCACTGAACCAATCAAACTCCTAAGCTTGTCATACTTACCAGCCCGATAATTCCACATGTACCCTGTCTTAATTGTATGCATATTGCATATGGCAATGATTATCTAAGTGAATTGTGTACACACCTTTTGTAATATAGTAATCAACTGTTCATCTGACCTTCAAAACAATGACCCTTCGATTAACTAACCTCCCCTGTCAACCGACTTCTTGTACAGCACCATGTAATGATACTTCAGTTATCTAACCCAATGATCAGAACGGCAAATTACCTTCTTGACATAGTCAGATAAATGGTAGATTACTGTATAACCCAAGAACTTCATCTCCATATTCACAAACCATGACATCCACAATATCAGCCACAAGTCTCTTGTTTACCTTCTTGAGTGCATTCCCATCAGTACAGTATAATACACTTCATTTCATTTACCTTTCTCATAAACTTATGCTTGACAGTATGAACTATTCATCTACCTAAACCACCAGCCTGTTCAAATCATCTTACAGCAACAGTATACCAGAATAATTACTGTATTTGCTAGTGTATAAGACGCATTGGCCTATAAGATGCACCCCCTTTTGTGTACACATTTTTTAGGAAATAAACTTTATCACTGAATGTTATAATGAATTTACAGTATTTCAAAAATAAAGTACTAAGTAGGTCTACTTTCAGATTCTGATTTAGAAGAGCTTTCAAGTGTCTCTTCATTTAGCTCTGGAGATGAATTTCTGGGCTAAATAAAGACATTTGAAACCTCTTCGAAATCAGAATCTGAGTCCTCATACAACAAATTATCCTCTGTACCATCCAGTGCATTACGGCATCCCATGAAGCTTTGACCCACTAACAAACTTGCGAAATGCTAGGCCTCTTCCTTCTTCTTGATGGCGTAACCTCAAAATCTGAAAACTGCATCCACTTCTCCTTCATAAATCCCTTAAATGGTTTATTAATACAGATATCTAAAAGTTGAAGCTGACTAGTTAGAGACCTCCTGGAATTACAGCTAACTGAGTTTTCAATTCCTTGAGTTTATTTTTTAACATCTATACTGTGAGAATGAAACTGATCCCATACCAGCAGGGCAGGCCACAGAAAAGTGGGACTTTCAGTCCTGCTTTTCTGTGGTCTAAAATCCAAGTATTCAGTTCTGCCTCAAGTTCTGGCCATTTTGCAGTTCCACTTTGTAGATTATATTTACTTTGTAGATTATATGTAAATATAATCTACAAAGTGGAACTTTGTAGATTATATTTTATTATTAGATCTCCCTTCAGATCTTTTTTTAGATTCTCTTCTTGATTCCACCATGTTCTTATCATTTTATCAGTTGGAGATGGCTCGAAATGTCTCTGCAGCCCTGTTTCCATGTTCTTTAGCGTACGCAATCACATGTAGCTTGTATGCAATATTGTAGCAATGTCGATGTTTTTCATCCATAATTTGCCAAGAAATTTAGAGAACATTTAACGACAGATCTGTGATTTGACAGCGATTGTCAATGACAGCTCATGCACATCCACTGAACTCTACGTAACTGGAATGCTCTCACACACAACAAGGAAGCAAGAAAGAAATCGCATAACTCGGAAAAGAGAAAATTTCCAGAAATGAAAGTAATAAAAAACTGATTATCGGCGTATAAGACGCACGCTGTTTTTCAGACCTATTTTCAAAGGAAAAAAGTGCATCTTATATGCCGGCAAATACGGTACTCTTCCAAATTTAGTATTATTTGCAAACAACCAGATGTCTCCCTTCAAATCTTGTCATTATTAAGTATAAAACACTCAAAATATATTGAGTGAGGTATAAGAGATTGGCCAAGTTAAGAATGTAAGCAATGTTCAGTTTCAAATGGAAAGTTGTAAAAAAATTTCATTTACTGCTAGATGTTCTAGAAAAAAAAAACTGATAGCGTGTTTCTTCTGTTGTGAATTTATTCTAATTTATATGAATTTGTATGATACAGTAATCCTTCATTTATCAACCCACAATTGGATAGCTGCAGGTACAATTACATGGTATTGTACCAGAAATTATTTCTCATACTGACCAGTTCAAGGGTTAATTGAAGGTTCATTCATTCAAACGTCTGATAATTCATCATCATCAAATTCCTGATGTGTATCCTCAAGGGGTGTACAGGATATGACAGTACTACATGAAAAACTTACATCATTACTAACTTCCTATCTACAATTTTCCTCCAAATCAGTCTGTTACTTGTCAAGACTCCATCATTACCAGATCTTATATTTCTATCGTCTAAGGCACTTTTTACTGTATCAATCCACTTATACCTTGGTCTTCCCCTGAATCTTTTTCTTGCCAACCTGGCAGAGAACACTTGTTTTGCTAATCTTTCCTCTCTCCCATTATGTTTAAGTGACCATACCACCTGAGATTAGCTCTGCTAATGCATTCCTGGATGCTAACAACGTTAAGTTCTTTCCTAATATCCTCGATTTTAATATGATATTGCCACTGATACCACCTGTTCACACCTGTAATCTTTCTCAGGAATCTCATGTCTGTAGTCTCTAATCTTTGATTCTAATCTAATCTAATCTTTGGTCAAGTGTTTTATTTCTAACCCAGCTCTCAGATCCATAAGTTAAAATTGGTTTGAACACTGACTTTGTATACAGCTATTTAGTGTTTTGACTAATTTCTCTCTTACTCCATATAAATTTATTCAATTGACTTCGGACCATACCAGCTTTGTTAATTGTGTTGTCTATTTCCATATTTAATTTACCATCTTCACTAAAAATTGTGCCTAAGTAGCTGAAATGTTTTACCTGTTCATTAGGTTCTCCATTCATAATGCAGTTGATATTTTCAAAGCTTCTACAATTTTTATTGTCTTTGACTTGTTATTGCTGACCATACCAAATCTATTACAACAGTTACTCAATTTAGTCAGGGAATCTTTGCAGCCTTCTACTGATGGGGTGCTTAAGGGTCAAAGCTGTATAACTGAGAGGAGACCTCCACATAACCTTTAAAGGAATGCGGAGAACCGACCAAGGCTTCTGACCTAATGGCCAATCCTCACCTTCTCGTGGTGCATCCTGTTGAGTATCTACCTGGATACTGAACGAACAAGGATGGGCTGGCAATTTGGGATTTAGCCGACCAAATTGTATTCTTATTGGTTAAACCAAAATAAAAATGATGGTACAACATGACAAAATTTCATGTCGGCTGGGGCGTCGTCCGGTTAAACAGGCCCCCCCCCCCTATTGTTTTCGCCAGGGAACCAGAGTGAACAGCGAAAAGTCAGCTACTGGAACAAATCTGAAAAAACACCCCAACTCAACATCACCAGAGTTAAAGATCAGCACTATCAACATGAGAAGCCTGAATGGCAAAGAAATGGAGCTAGCTGAGGAATTAGATAAGTACCAGATTGACATAATAGGGGTGACTGAAACAAAAAAGACCAAAACTGGTGAGATCTTTCTGAGCAATAAATACAAAATGTTATATTCAGGCAATGACAATCAAGGAAAAGGAGTAGCAGCCATAGTATTCAACACTAAATACAAGGCTAATCTTCTTGAATGGCACACAGTCTCGAGTAGAGTGATTTGGGCAAATATCAGAATGGGGAACTGGACAATGAGACTTATTTGTGCCTATGGTCCCACAGAAGGGTTCTACTAAGGTAGAAGTGGATGAATTTTTTGAGGCTTTAGAGAAAGTAACTGATACAATGAATAAGAAAAAGTTGGTCCTTGTTGGGGATCTAAATAGCAGAGTAGGAAATGATTGTCAGACATACAAAAATATTTTGGGAAAATTTGGAGAAAAGAGCAAAGCTAATAATAATGGCAAATACCTGTTGGATTTCTGCTCGGGACATGGACTGGTTATTATTAACACCAAGTTCCAACATAAAAATGTGCACAAATTCACATAGAGAGAAGAGGCAAGGAATAAGAAAAGTCTCATTGACTATGTTATTGTTGATAGTAATGTTTTCTCCCTTGTGCAGGACACCAGAGTGTACAGAGGATTTGAAATTGGTAGTGATCACTATTTAGTCTTGAGCAGGATAAAATTGAATTTCATATTGAAAAGAATAACATGTAAGAAAGTTTTAAAGCGAATAAAAGTTGAGCAGCTCTCAGATGTGAACTGTAGACTTGGAAATTCAGTGGCAAGCCTTGAAGAAAACCCTGATTGATTCAGCCAGAGAGGCATGTGGTGAGGTTATCTGCAAGGATAGAAAAATCAGAACTCCATGGTGGACACAGGAAGTTAAAGAGGCAGTGAAGGAAAAGAAGAAATCATATCAAAAGTTCCTGGCAAATAAGTCAGCTTTTGCTCTTAGAGAACACAGAGACAAATGTAAGAAAGCAAAACACTGTGTAAAACTAGCTAAACAAAAGTCATAGGAGGACTTTGGCAAGAACATAGAAAATAAATATCAAGAAGGTGGTAAGATATTCTGGAGGTTGTTGAAGAAGCTTAGAAATGGAGGAAAGAGTGTTGTAAAGGAGTTAGCGGTGATAAAGGTGACGTGAAAACAGGAGAAAAAGATATCCTTGAAGTATGGAGTAATTACTTCGAAAAATTGCTAAATGAAACAAGCAGTGACAGCACAGTGGTAAAAAACACTCAAAAGGCATACGGTCAGGAATACATATCCTTACTTGAAGTTGAAAAGCCATCAAAGGCTTGAGATGTGGTAGGCAGCAGGAGTAGATGATATTCGGCCAGAAATGCTGAAGTATAGTTTTATAAAAGTCTTACAGTGGCTGCACTGCATATTTCAGAAAGCCTGGACAGAGGGACAAATTCCTGATGATTGGAGTAGAGCTCTAGTAGTACCTATATATAAAAAGGGAAATAAAACTGAATATGAGAATTACAGAGGTATTTCCCTACTGAGTGTTCCTGGCAAGATCTATGGAAGTATACTTGAGAAACAGTTGAGAAGAATTGTGGAAGAATAGCTTGGTGAAGAACAAGATGGATTCAGCCAAATAGAGGCTGTCAGGATCAGAACTTCACTTTACGACATATAGTTGAGAAAGCATAGGAATATAACAAAGATCTGTATTTAAGTTTTGTTGATTTGGAAAAGGCATATGACAAGGTGCCAAGAGAGAAGCTATTCAATACGCTGCAGTTATATGGTGTCAATGGGGCATTATATCAAGCAATACTTAGTCTGTATTTGAGTTGTAAGTCAGCAGTTAGAATTGAAGGATGTACAGGAAGAGGGTTTAATGTTAAATCTAGTGTGAGACAAGGATATACATTATCGCCTCTGTTATTCATTATCTATATGGATCACATTATGAAGGAAAGTGGTATTAAACATGATATCAAAAGTGGTGATGTTAATGTCAGCTCTTTGCTTTATGCAGACTATGTTATACTTCTGAATAAATACGCTGCAAGTTTGCAAGATTCCCTGACTAATTTGAATAAGTTGTAATAGATATGGTATGAAGGTCAACATTAAAAAGAAAAAGTCAATGAAAATAGGTAGAATTGTTGAATATGTCAACTGTGTTGTGAACGAATTGTGGAATAAGTAAAACATTTCAGCTACTTGGGCATGATTTTTAGTGAAGATGGTAAATGAAATATGGAAATAGACAACAGAATCAACAAAGCTGGTATGGTAGGTAGTTAATTGAATAAATTCATATGGAATAAGAGAGAAATTAGTCGGAACACTAAATTAGCTGTATACAAGACAATGTTCAAACCAGTTTTAACTTATAGATCTGAGAGCTGGGTCAAAAGTAAAACACTTGATCAAAGACCAGAGACTGCAGATATGAGAGTACTGAGAAAGATTAGATGCGTAAATAGATGGCATCGATGGCAATATCATATTAAAAACGAGGCTATTAGGAAAGAACTTGACATTGTCGGCATTCAAGAATGCGTTAGCAGAGCTAATCTCAGGTGGTATGGTCACTTAAACAGAATGGGCGAGTTAAGATTAGCAAAACAAGTGTTCTCTGCCAGGTTGGCAGGAAAACGACCTAGAGGAAGACCAAGATATTGGTGGATTGATACGGTACAATGTGCCTTAGACGATTGAGATATAATATCTGATAATGATAATATTGGAGTCTTGACACGTAATAGACTGATTTGGGAGGAAATTGTAGAAAGGAAGTTAGTAATGATGTAAATTTTTCATGTAGTACTATCATATCATGTACACCCGTTGAGGGTAGATGTCAGGAATTTGATTATGATGATGAAAATCTGATCCTGACAGCCTCTGAATCCAGCTTATTCTTCATCAAACTTCCCTTCCACAATTCTTCTCCACCATTTCTCAAGTATACTTGCATAAATTTTACCAGGAATATTTAGTAGGTAAATACCTCTGTAGTTCTCACATTCAGTTTTATTTCCTTTTTTATATATGGGTACTATGAGAGCTCTACTGCAATCATCTGGAATTCGTCCCTCTTTTGAAGCTTTCTGAACTATGCAGTTCAGCCACTGTAAGAATATCTCCATACTTCAGCATTTCTGGTCGAATATCATCTACTCCTGCTGCCTTTCCATATTTCAGGCTTTTAATGGCTTTTTCTACTTCAGGTATCGATATGTATTCCTGACTGCATGCCTGTCAAGTGTTTTTTTACTACTGTGCTGTCAGTGATTGTTTCATTTAGCGATTTTTTGAAGCAGTTACTCCATACATCAAGGATATCTTTTGTACCAATTTTCATGTCACCTTTATCAGCTCTAATTCCTCTTACAACACTCTTTCCTCCATTTCTGAGCTTCTTAAATAATCTCCAGAATATCTTACCACCTTCTTGATATTTATTTTCTATGTTCTTGTCAAAGTCCTCCCATGACTTTTGTTTAGCTAGTTTTACACAGTGTTTAGCTTTCTTACATTTGTCTCTGTATTCTCTAAGAGCACAAGCTGACTTATTTGCCAGGAACGTTTGATATGATTTCTTCTTTTCCTTCACTGCCTGTTTAACTTCCTGTGTCCGCCATGAGTTCTAATTTTTCTATCCCCACATGCCTCTCTGGCAGAATCAATCACGGTTTTCTTCAAGGCTTGCCAGTGAATCTCCAAGGTTTGGTTCCTGTTCTCAAACTCTTTCATTTTTCCTTCAATAATCTTTGTGTATTTTAGTCTACAGTTCACATCTGAGAGCTGCTCAACTGTTATTCGCTTTAAAATTTTTTGACATGTTATTCTTTTCAATATGAAATTCAATTTTATCCTGCTCAAGACTAAATAGTGTTCACTTCCAATTTCAAATCCTCTGTATATTCTGGTGTCCTGCACCAGTGATAAAACATCACTATCAACAATAACATAGTCAATGAGACTTTTCTTATTCTTTGCTCTTCTCTCCATGTGAATTTGTGCATATTTTTATGTTGGAACATCATGTTAATAATAATCAGTCCATGTCCTGACCAGAAATCCAGCAGGTATTTGCCATTATTATTATTATCTTTGCTCTTTTCTCCAAATTTTCCCAAAATATTTTTGAATATATCAGACAATCATTTCCTGCTCTGCTATTTAGATCCCCAACAAATACCATCTTTTCCTTTTTCATTGTGTCAGTTGCTTTCTCTAAAGCCTCAAAAAAATTCCTCCATTTCTTCCTTAGTAGAGCCTTCTGTGGGACCATAGGCACAAATAAGTCTGATTGTCCAGTTCTCCATTTTGATGTTTGCCCACATCACTCTACTTGATGTTGCTTGCCATTCAAGATTAGCGTCATATTTGGTGTTCAATACTATTGTTACCCCTTCTTTTCCCTGATTATCATTGCCTGAATATTACATTTTGTATTTATTGCTCAGAAAAATCTCACCAGATTTTGTCTTTTTTGTTTCAGTCACTCCTATTATGTCAATCTGGTACTTATCCAATTCCTCAGCTGGCTCCATTTCTTTGCCATTTAGGCTTCTTATGTTGATAGTACCAATCCTGAACTCTGGTAATGTTGAGTTGGGGGGGGGGGGGTTCAGGATTTGTTCCAGCAGCTGACTCTTTGCTGTTTGCCCTGGTTCTCTGGTGAATACAACAGTGGCTTTGTTTAATCGGTCAACACCCCAGCGGACTTGAAATTCTCTCATGTTGTGCCATCAATTTATATTTTGGTTTAAGCCAATAAGAATACAATTTGGTCGGCTGTGTCTGTCAATTGTGTCTTTACGAAATACACAATTGACAGACATAGCTTACTAATGTAACTACCAGCAGTCAGCCTGTTTATATCTGTCATCATCATCAATATCCTGTTATGTGCTCTCAAAGGGTGTTCAGGTATTATAATAGCACTACATGATCAAGTCTACATTATGATTAATCTCCTATTAACAATTTTCCTTCAAATTACTCTATACTTGTCAGCACTTCAATATTGTCATTCCTAACATTTTAGTATTATAAGGCACTTTGGACTTAATCAATCCATCTAGTTTATCTTCCTCGCAAGTCTTTTTCCTGACATTTTCACATCTAACACCTGATTTGCAAACATTCCACTCTCCCATTCTGTTGTAAGTCACCGTACAACCTTAGATTAGCCCATCTCATACATTCTTAAATGCAAACAATATCAAGTTCCTTCCTGATGTCTTCATTTTTAATATATTCTATCATTGATGCTCTGTTCAGGCTCCCTCCTAATTTTTCTTAAGATTTATGTCTGTGATCTCTATTGATCAAGTGCTTTATTTCTAACACATCTCTCGGATTCATAAATTAAAACTGGTTTAAACACTGTCTTATATACTGCTAGTTTAGTGTTTTGTCTAATTTCGCTTTTATTCCCTATAAATTTCAAATGACACAATTGAGATCTCCCACCATACCAGTTTTGCTTATTCTGTTATCTATTTCCACATTTAATTTGCTATCTTCAGAAGGATAGCAAATTAAATTGTTCTGTAGGGGTTCTCCATTAAGAATTCAAATGAAATTTTCTATGCTATTTTCATACATTTTTTGGTCTCTTTCTGCTTATTTTCATGCCAAATTTGTTACATTTCGTATTCAGTTTAGATAATCCTGGAGACTTGCACTGGATGTGTTTGAATACATGTACATCAGACAAGGAGCTAAGGTTGATATCTCCAATTCTAACATCACGTTTAAATGCCACTTCCTTTCATAACACAATCCATATAGATGATGAATAACAGTTGAGATAATGTGCATCCTTGTTTTACTCCTGATATTACATCGAACCATTTCTGTATTTCCTTCATTTCTAACTTTTGATTTACAACTTAAATATAAATGATGTATTGCCCTGTATAATGTTTTCCATTTACTACATATAATTGTAGTAATTTCAAAAGCTTTTCCCTGGGCATCTTGTCATATGCCTTTTCCAGATCTACAAAACTTAAGTACAGAGCCTTTTCATATTCCCATGATTTCTCAACTATTTGTCATAATATGAAAATCTGAACTTGACAATCTCTATTTCATCTGAAACCAGCTTATTCTTCTCCAATATTGTCTTTTGCAATCTTTCTTGCCCCGTTTTCATGTATGCTTGCATAAATCTTACCTAGAACACTTAGTTGAAACATTCCTCTGTAATATGGATATTCAGCTTTATTCCCTTTTTTTTATAGATAAGAACTATGAGAGCGCTACTCCAGTCTTCTGGGATTTGACCTGACCAGGCACTCTGAATTATTCATTGTAGCCACTGCAAAACTTTTATACCTCCATATTTCAGCATTTCTGGTTGAATATCATCTACTTCAGCTGACTTTCCATATTGCAAGTTTTTGATTTTCTACCTCAAAAAGTAGCACAAAATTAATCTTAAATTTTGTACTACTGTTCTGTCACTGTTTATTTCATTTAACATTTTTTCAAAGTAATTACTGCAGATATCTAGATATCCTTATCTTTAGTTTTCATTTTCATGTCTCCTTTATCATCTTTGATTCCGTTTACTTTACTCTTTCTCCCATTTCTGAGCTTCTTCAATAGCCTCTAGAACATTTTGACTTTTGTTTAGCTACTTTTAAACAGAGAAAAATGTGAGATAGCTAAATAATGTGTAAGAGTAGTTAAACAAAAGACATCAGAAGACCTCGTTAAGAATGTAGAAAGTAAATATCTGGAAGATGATAAAATGTTCTGTAGGTTATTAAAAAAGCTTAGAAATGGAGGAAAGATTACTGTAAATGGAATCAGAGATGATAAAGGTGACATGAAAACTGAAGATAAAGATATCTTAGATGTCTGCAGTAATTACTTAGAAAGAATGTTACATGAAACAAACAGTAGCAGAACAGTAGTACAAATTTTCAAGAGGACATCTACCAACTTATTTGCTAGGAACTTGCATTGTGTTTCATATTTTTCTCTCCTTGAAGACAACTTTTAAACAGAGAAAAATGTGAGATAGCTAAATAATGTGTAAGAGTAGTTAAACAAAAGAAAAGACATCAGAAGACCTTGTTAAGAATGCAGAAGGTAAATATCTGGAAGATGATAAAATGTTCTGTAGGTTATTAAAAAAGCTTAGAAATGGAGGAAAGATTACTGTAAATGGAATCAGAGATGATAAAGGTGACATGAAAACTGAAGATAAAGATATCTTAGATGTCTGCAGTAATTACTTAGAAAGAATGTTACATGAAACAAGCAGTAGCAGAACAGTAGTACAAATTTTCAAGAGGACATCTACCAACTTATTTGCTAGGAACTTGCATTGTGTTTCATATTTTTCTCTCCTTGAAGACAACTTTACCACTTGCCTTACTAGCTGAATCAGTCAATGTTTTTTTTTTCAGTGATGTTTGTATAGCTGAGTCTACAGTTTCCCTGTAAAAGCTGCTCAACTTGAATTCTGTTTAAAATTTTCTTACATACTGTTCTTTTCAATCCTATATTCATATTATAAGGCTTAAAACTAAGCAATAGTCAATCCATTTTCAAATCCTCTGTATGCTCTTGTATTATTCTGAACTGAACCACCATGAAGATATCACTATTCACAATGACATAGTTAGTGAGGCTTTTCTTATTTCTTGTGTCTTTTCTCCATGTGAACTTGTGCACATCTTTGTTATAACTTGGATCCTGAGCAGAGATCCACAGAAAGTCGCGATTATCATTGGCCTTGCCCTTTACTCAGAATTTTCTCAAAACTTTTGTATAATGCTGGTGGGATTAATTTCCTACTCTGCTATTTAGATCTCTGACAAGGACCACTTTTACATTTTCTTTATGACTACTGCCTGCTCTAATAACTCAAAAAATTGTTCCACTTCTTCCTGAGGAGAACTTTCTGCAAGACGATAGGCACAAATAAGTTTCATTATTCATGTCCTTATTTTGAAGTTTGCCCACATAATGCTACTTGAATTTGCCTTCCAATCCAGAAGTTTATCTTCATATTTAGTGTTGAATGCTTTGTTACTCTTTCCTTTCCTTCAGTGTTATTGCCCAAATATAGCATCCTATACTTCTTATTTATTCCTGTTTTTGTCTTCTTTGTCTCAGTAATGTGAATCCACATAGTACTTTTCCAGTTCTTCTGCAAATTTCCTTTCCATTAATATTTCTTCTTATTTTTTTTTTTTTTATCTGGCAGTGAGATTGAAACCATCTGCTGTGAGATGGAGGTTAACAAGATCAAATACATAGTGGGGTTTTGTTACAGATCTAGTGAATCAATTGCTAGTGACAAAGAAATGCATCACCAAATAAAGACAATGGGTGTGAAAAGAGTAATCATAATGGGAGACTTGAATTATCCAAACATTGATTGTGTTTTAGTAAAATCTCATGAGAAGAATGAAACTGAATTTATTGAGTTGTTGCAAGAAAAAAAACTTTCTCAATCATCATGTGACAGAAGGAACTCAAAGTCATAGAGTGTTAGATTTGAAATAGTGTCAGATGGGGATTTCAGTTGAAGATGTGACTATTCTGCCTCTGGTTGATGACAGTGACCATGCAGTACTCACTTGGGAGTTGGCTAAGTTTATGAATTTTCCACTCAGAAAACGTTACATGGTGAACTACAAAGCAGGAAATTATGAACCAAATCAGGAGCATGCTGGTTTCTGCACCATGGTATCAGTTGATAGATGGGAAGGATATTAACACTGCAGTGGAAGCGCTTAAAAAATACTTAAATGATGCAATATCAGAATCTGTCTGGAGAGGTCAAAGAATAAATAGGGTAGTAATCAAATGGATGTGGAAGTAATACTGTGTGCAATAAGGGTGATGTCTACTATGAAAATTATAAGCAGCAAGCCAGAAGAGTCACAGCTGTTGTACAGAAAGCTAAGTCTGAGTAGGAAAAGAAGCTGGCTCTGCAAGCTAAAGACAACTCAAAAAAAATTTTATCATTATGCTGCAAGTAAAGAAAGAATGAATATGAAAGAATAGCTGTACTGAATGCAGATCATGTGACAGATGCAGAAATGATTATTCTTCTAATGAGTAGCCATTTTGCTAAAAGCTATCAACCTGATGTATGCAGCATTGCACTCACTGCTACCTCTTCACTGAATGAAGAAACTCAGGTGTATGAGGAGGAGGAGATACTAGAGCTGTTGCACAAACTGAATAAGAATTCAGCAATTGGGACTGATTGGGTATCAGCAAGTATGCTAAAAGAGTGTTCAACTGAACTGGCTATTCCTTTGACCAGGCTATATAATTTGAGCCTTAGAACAAGGAAGATTCCACAGGGATAGAATAAATGTATAGTAATCCGATTGCACAAGGATGGTGCAAAATCTAATGTATCCAACTCTAGACCTATTAGTATGTTTGGAATGGTGGTGAAGATTTTGGAAAAGTTGGTTAGAGTTCTTATTCAGAAATGGGTTGACAAAGAATCTCTACTTTGCAATGAACAGCATGGATTTACTAAGGGAAGGTCATGTTTTAGCAAGTTGCTCACATTCTGTAATAATGTTACCATTGAGTGAGACAAGGGGAATAGATACACCTTAATACTTTTGGATTTTGCTAAGGCTGACAAAATGCAGCATGGAAGACTTGCATAAATTAGAGAATATGGGTTTGGTTTATAAAATATTAGCCTGGATAAGAGGACAGCTTTCTTTAAGAGAAACTTGTGTCATAGTTATTTGAATTATTTACACGTAAACACAACATAAAGGTAATAATTTATTTGATTATAAGGCTATATATTTTAGTTTGAAAATTACAGACTATCTTCAGTGGCAACAAACAGTTGATACAAGTATAATAAAATTAGTTTAATCCTTTTTCCAAGTGTGAGCAAACAAAGTTTGCGCCTGAAAGTATCTTCAGGACTGGGGTAAGGTGGTACAACACCAGGGCAACTCGTTGCAAAGGTGGAGCAAGCTACCAACACTACTATCTTAGTATCTCCTATAATGCAAAACACATTTCCTTGTGGATATGTATAATGTTATGCATTAAGGGAAGGGCAGCTACCCAGACTAGTTTCGACCTTTATTGAGGTCTCTTCAGTGGGAGCCAGGCCCAAGTGGAGATACCAGGCAGAAGCATTAGCAGGTCATCTCTGCCTATAGGAGTTGCCAAATGGTGTGCAACCCTCTTTTAATAAATTACTCTGGATTTAGAGAAAGACGTTCAAAGTTTATTTTTCACTTGGTTAGAGTATAAATATAAAAACTAATTTTATTATACTCTAACCAAGTGAAAAATAAACTTTCAACATCTTTCTCTAAATCCAGAGTAATTTATTAAAAAAAAAAGGGTGGCACACCATTTGGCAACTCCTATAGGTAGAGATGACCTGCTAATGCTTCTGCCTGGTATCTCCACTTGGGCCTGGCTCCCACTGAAGAGACCTCAATAAAGGTCGAAACTAGTCTGGGTAGTGGTCCTTCCCTTAATGCATAACATTATACATATCCACAAGGAAATGTGTTTTGCATTATAGGAGATACTAAGATTGGAGTGTTGGTAGCTAGCTCCACCTTTGCAACGAGTTGCTCTAGTGTTGTACCACCTTACCCCAGTCCTGAAGATACTTTCAGGCGCAAACTTTGTTTGCTCACACTTGGAAAAAGGATTAAACTAATTTTATTATACTCTAACCAAGTGAAAAATAAACTTTCAACATCAAAATCAAAAAAGTTGATACAAGGTAGAAAGCAAATAATGGATTCATTTGAAATAGAATGAGCCACGTGATGTTATATTTCCAGTAACATTATGTTCAAACTGAGGAAAAGGTTAATCATAACTGTGTGTATGTATATATATGTATATATACAGGGTGTTCGGGATAAATTTGACATATTTATAATTAATTATATTTTTCCGTAAGTTACATGTATTAACACACACTTCTCTTCATTTAAAAGTTTGGACCCTTCTTCATTCATATACAAGATGTCAGAAAGGATGGATAGCTGGAACCCACCTGAATCATGAAAGAGAATAACTTGTATCATGATGATTCGTGCCCGCCATCAAAATAAGGATATTACGACTGCTGCCCAATGCTCCCTAAATACAGTAAAAACAATCAGGCATGAACTAGTGACTTGCAATGGTGACTACGAGGATGTAGCAAGAAGAAAGATCCCTAGCAGACGATCTGATTGCGTTCGTACAGCAGAATTCCTCGCAAATCTGCAGGAACAGGTGTTGAAGAACCCTGGCATTGGAATTCGGGCTTTGTTCGTGGAGTTGCTAACTGTAGTCAAGCCCTGGATAACAAGGGTAGCCAATGGTAGGCCGTATGTATGGCAGCAGGATTTGGCCCCTTGCCACACCTCTGGGAAAAGTCAAAAATGGTTGTCTGAAAATTTCTACGACTTCACCAGTCCAAATGTTTGGCCTCCAAACTCCCCAGACCTTAACCCCATGGATTATTTTGTATGGGGCGCAGTTGAAAAAGACACCAATCGCACTTCCAGTAATACAAAAGCCCAGTTAATGGATAAAATTAAAACAGTTTTTGCGGCCCTTCCCAGGGAGACTGTAGCATCAGCTTGTTCGAGGTTCCGAAGCAGAATTGAAGCTGTGATCGATGCTAATGGTGGTTATTTTGAGTAAATCTTGTTGATAGTATTGTAATTAACTCTGCCTGTAATGTTTTTTTGTCAATTCATTAAATTTAATAGATACAAAGAAGATTTTCTTTTTCCTTACGAAACTGTCAAATTTATCCCGAACACCCTATATAAAAATTAAATGTCATGCTCTACAGATCATCCAATAGATACAGCATCTTGTTAGTTTCTTGAGATTTTATGACTTCATAACTTCATAAAATATCATTCTTGGTTTTAATAGTAAATATTAAAATCATATTTCTTCAAAATTCTGGAAATCAGTTCTGAAACACCTGCATTGTATGGGATTGGAATTCGACATACCATTTCCTTGTTGTTTAGGTTTGGTTTGTAAGAGTCAAACGGATGTTGTGTAGTCCTTTCTGAGAAGCCATTTAATTTCATATATTGTTTGCTATTTGAGAGTTCTTCCTGTAAGTGATGAGGAGTCTAACAATTAATCTTAGCATGTTGAATTAAAGACTTTATGATTTCTGTCTTTTGAGAAGGATGGTGCTCAGATTGTTGAAGAACGTGGCGTTCAGTGAAATTGGGCTTTCGATTAACCGGTGTAATCAAATCACCTGATGGTGAGCGGATGAGAAGAACATCTAGAAAAGATAATTTGTTTTGTCTTTTTCAATTTCCATAGTGAATTTGATATGAGAATGTCAAGTATTTTTAATAGCTAAACATGTTGGCAAAGTTTCTTTATTGTGAGACACACTGCAAAAATGTTGTCAATATACCTAACCCAAAATGAAGGTTGAGGGTGTATGGGTAAAAAAAGAATGTCTTCTGGATGCTCTAAATAAAAGTTAGCTAGAGCAAGGGACAGTGGACTTCCCATGGCAGTTCCTTCCACTTGGTTGTAGAATTTGTTTTGACAAACAAAGTATCCAGAATGCATCACAAATTTGGATAGTTTTATTATATTATGCCGGCCTGGTTGGCCGGCATAATGTTTCTTTTGGTCTGTGGAAATACTAGTGGTGGTATTGACAGTAGATGGCGTTGGTGTAGTTGCGGTCAGTTGGTGGGTTGAGTAGTGGAGACAGAGTTGTAGAGCAGGTGCCCTCCCTCGATGAGTCTTGGACTCCCTGGAGGTGTCAAATAATAATAAGAAGAATATCTTGTGGGAATGTTTCAGAAAGCTGCAATGTCTCCTTGAGAGGTATGTTTGTAAATAAGGATTCTATATTGAAGCTCACCATAAGATCAGTGGGTTGTATGGAAACATATTTCAATTTGTCTATGAAATCCAAAGAATTTTTTATAAATGAACAGGACTTGCCAATATGTGATTTCAGTAGGTTTGCTAAAAATTTGGCTATGCAATACATAGGCGAATCAGTACAGTCTACAATTGGATGGAATGGAGTGTCTTTTTTATGGATCTTTGGTAAACCATAGAACATAGGTGTTCTTTCAAAATAAGTTTTTAGCTTTTCTATGGTGTCTGCATCTAAACTTATAACTTTGTCTAGAAGTTATCCTGATGGAGAATCCAAGTGTTGTTCTTCCACAGATCGGGTCTCTTCTTCCTCACTCATTAACCAACATTATTGCCTTGTGGTTCTGGCCAAGCTGAGAGTACGAGTAAACAAGAAGAGACCTCATCTGTGGAAGAACAACGCTTGGATTCTTCATCAGGACAACGCTCCAGCTCACAGTGCACTGTCTGTAAAGCAGTATCCAGCTGATAAGAAGATTCCAGTGTTGGACCATCCACTGTACTTGCCGGACTTAGCTCCATGCAACTTTTTACCTTTCTCCAAAGTTGAAATCCACATTGAAGGGCACCCATTTTCAGTCAGTGGATGACAGGGGACAGTGGACTTCAGTCAGTGGATGAGAAAACGGCAGTGCTACTGAAGCAGATAATACCTGATGACTTGCAGCACTGCTTCAAACAATGGGAAATCCATATGCAATGGTGTATAGATAGAAGAGGGAGAGTATGTTGAAGGGGATAACAATTAAGTTGTACAATTGTAATAATAAACCACATTTTTGCAACCAGTCTCGTTATTTAATAGCCACACCTTGTATGCTACAAGATTTTATTAGTCGAGTGATTGATAACTAATTTAAACGTACTTTTATATTTGTTAAATTAATTTTCTATTAATTTTTCCCCTATTAAAAACTGCCTGGCACGTCAGCAACTCGATTTATAAATTTTTGGCATGTGAAGGTGAAGATTGGACATTATGTCAGAACCCCCCCCCCCATTGGTTCTGCACATTCCTTAAAGGTAATGTGATCTCCCAGTTATTTATGCTTGGTGACCCTGTTTATATTCATCTTATGAATATATCTGTATTATATCCAGCCTATTATGAAATCTTGGGTTGATCTGCTCATCAGTGCAATATATGCAGTGTGACAGAGTAATACACTTTATCATAATAGTCAGATGTTATCAGTTTCATATTAAATATCTTCAGCTGAACATAAAGAATACTGGCATTTTTATTTTATATCTTTGCCATAATTACTAAAATTACTAAAAAGTACCCAGCTTAAACCAAAATCAAAATGTGTCACCCAAATTTTTTTAAAGAACTTCAAATATTGAAACTGAAAAATTTCTGAAAAGTCACAATGCTCCTAAAATTATTTAAAGTTGGAAAGGAAAATCTAAGCTATTTTTGACAATGGAGCAGTCCCTTTTGTAACAGCTAGGCTAAAGAGTTAAAATTAATAAATCACCAAATTCCTGATATGGATCTTCAGAGAACATACAGAGTATAATTATGATAGGAGTACATGAAAAAATCACACCATTACTAATTTATGATCAACAATTTTCCTCCAAATTAATCTATTATCTGTCAAGATCCCAATGTTATCAGATCTTATATTTCTGTCTTTTAAGTCACTTTTTACTGTATCAAACCATCTATATCTTGGCCTTTCTCTTGGTCTTTTTCCTGAAAAATTGGCAAAGAAGATTTGTTTTGCTAATCTTCCCTCTCCCATTCTATTTAAATGACCATATCACCTGAGATTAGCTTGTTAATATTTAATGAATTATCTCTGTCGGCTGCGCCATTGTTAATATTTCATGAATTATCCTATATAGGCTGCCTGCGCCATTATTATTTATAATGTGTATTATAAATAATATTTCATTTACTAACAATTATTTTTATTTTTGACTCCGAGTGTCCCTATATGTTATTATATTTGCACAAAGAGTTCACTCCAATTGGTGCAATGACTTTAGCTCACTCTTTCAGAATCCAACTAATCATTGACTCAATACCAAGTACAAAATAAACACATTTAATAAAACTTAAAACAACATATATACACTTCTAGTAAAAATACATAACTACAATTACAGATTATATGGATCCAAGGCCTTATTTAAAAAATACAAACTTACTCTTAAGACAAAACACTTTTTCTTTCACAAATCACAAAAAAATGTTCATAGTCTTTTTCTCTTCCTGTTAAGGCTCTTTCCAGAAGTTACAAGGTTCTGTACTTCAATTTTAGGATCCCTTTAAAATTCTTTTTTACTGCCTCACACAAAACAAAATCAAGTTCCTTCCTACTTGAATATATCTTGGCCAGTTTATAAAAACTTAGTTTGAAGATTTCCTTTTTCTTCTGTACTTATTCCTTCTTGAAACATATTATTTCCACTATTCCTTTTTCGGAATACATATGAAATTTCCTTTTAACTGCCACACACAAAAAATCAAGTTCCTCCCAACTTGAATATTCCTCGGCCAGTTTATAAAAACTTAGTTTCAAGATTCCCTTTTCTTTACTTATTCCTTCTTGAAACATATTATTTCCACTATTCCTTTTTCGGAATACAATATGAAATTTCCTTCTGACTGCCGCACACAAAAAATCAAGTTCCTCCCAACTTGAATATTCCTCGGCCAGTGTTCTAAAACTTTCCGAACGCTCTCTTGTTTACCACTGTAACTTGGATACGCAACGCTTTTCTTGTCAGCTGTCAATCAAACATCAAGTTCACTCCGGGAGCATGCGCACTTCAACAACGTCAGAAACTACGCATTGTAAAAATATGGCTGACTCGCTGTATCCACCAGCACTGAAGAAAGTCTTTCATAAACACAAAATTCAACATTTAAAAATACAACAAACTTTCTTATAAATAATACAAATAATCAATTAAGTAAGTACTTCAATATTTTTACTTCTTTACATATTACTTCTAACATAATATTTTCATAACGAGCACATCACAAGTGCAGACACTGCGTATATGAAAACAAAAACTAACAAGCAAAATTAATACGTAAAAATATTCAGAATTTTTAATATGATTATTTTTACAAGCTCTACTAACAATGGCAAATGCTTTCCTAATATCTATCATTCATCATCAAATTTCTACCAACATTTGTGCTCTTAACATGAATTTAAATTGTCATTACCAGTTACAATCATCTGAACTTATAGTCTGAGGTCATCTTTCTTGGAGACTTCAATGTTCACAACTCAGAATGGCTTCCTTTCTTCAGTTTCAGTGTTCAAGTTGGCAGAGATACTGAGATATTTGCCATTAGTAACAATCTTTCACAAATATCGACCTGCCTGCTATAATACTCAGTAATTCTCTTCATTGTCCAACATCTGTGAACTCTTCTCAACCAGTTCTAATAAATTCACTGTAGATGTCATCTCTCCTCTTAGTAATTTGGACCATAATCTTATCCTAGTCTTCTGCAACATGCCCTACATCTGGTCACTTTCAGCTATATTAGATGTTCAACCTGTGTGATTTCTATCTCTCATTTCCTTGGGCAAACTGCTTTTTTGTTTTTCTTATCCAAATACCTGCTTAAATAATTGTTACTGGAAGGAAGGCTTTCATCTCTCTATTCTACCCAAAAGCCCAGATAATTATTCTAACTTTTGTTTTTCAACAAATGTACCAAAGTATTTTAGCGGAAATATTCTGCATATCACCCAATTAGCTTGAAACCAAAACTCTAACATCCTGTTCAGTAAGGGCATAGAGCATTAAAGATACCAAGAAATTATATACTTGGTTTTAATCCTTTACCCAAAGAAGCAAAACAATGCTTTGGACATGAAATATATTTATATCTGAGCTGTTTGTATATAGAGGCTAATGACTTCACGTCACTTGCCTTTGTATGAATCCCATAATGCAAAGCACATTGGATGTGTAAAATGCTATGCATAATGGGAAGGGCCGCTACCCAGACTGGTTTCGACCTTTAGTGAGGTGACAAAGTAAAGGGGTGCTCATCATAGGCCTAGCATAGTATAGGGATACAAAAGAGCCTGATAGTATTAGGAGAAAGAAAAGACAGATAGATAGTATGTGAGATAGAGAAAAGGCCTCAGCTCTTTTATATCATCACATAGCCAAAGGCTATCAGTTTTCTTTTTTCACCAATTTCATATAAATGAACAACCAACAGACCAATTGAAACCAAAGAGATGACTGATACCCAGGTGGTTAGCCTTATCTGAGTTAACCCCTCTTGAGTTTGCCTTCTTTTCCTGGAATTGCTTTCCAGTCATCTCTGCAATTGACTATAAGATCACATTAGACAGAATTTTATCTCCCCCTGGTGAATATTGCATAATGTGAGTGGTCTACACCATCTAGTCAAAAATTTGATATTTCTTAGAATGTTACTTTCTAAATACAAAAATCTGACTGAACAATAAAATTTTCACAATACAATATTATAAAGCATTTGGATGTCGTCATATTGCTAGTTTTCAAATCCATGTTTCTTTCTAGCCTTCCATAAATGGTATTTTAATTCATTAATCATAAAAATCAAAATTCTTTTTCACATTGCTGACAGTTGGTGGGTACTATAAAAAAATAACCTGTTCTGTTGTAGCAGAATGCCCAAGTTATATAATCTATTCCAAATACGCAGGGCAAGAGGGCAGCTGTAGAATGCATGTTCTACTGTTTCCAATCGATAACAGATGTCACAGATTGGATCTCCGATGTTTAAGTACCTCCATTTGATAGTATTGATAGGAAGATGGCCATATGCAATTCTCCAAGCAAGATCCTTCCTGTTAGGGTATTCTTTGAAGTTCAATAAGTTATAAAACAGTGTTGTTGTCAGTACCCAACTGTGGAAGTCTGCAGCAAAAGAGATTAAAGATTTCTTTATACCAAATTTTACTTTTTTAATGGAAAGAATGTCAATGCCCGTATTCTAGCAAACTTAGTGTTAAGCACAGAGTGTTGTAGTATTCAGGCACAATCTCAGCTTTTGGACCTTTATAATCATTTACTCCAAACAGGGTAAGATGAAAACCAAGGTAGTACAGGAGGTCCACACATGTGTGATTAGTCTGCAATATTTTATGGATTTTTGACGCTATATTGCTTAAATAGCAGAATTTTATTGAGGTCTCATCAGTGGGAGCCAGACCTGAGAGAATATCAAGATTGAAGTAATGTAGAAGTTATATATATATCTCATATACAGGTAGCCAAAATGTGCCAAACTTTATTAATAAAAATCTCTGGATGAGAGAAAGATATTGGAAGTTTTTTTACCTTGGTTCTACTATACATTAAAGATACCAAGAAATTATATACTTGATGTAACCAATAAAGGACGAATGCAGTCTGGGTAGTCACTCTTCCCATTATGCATAGCATTTTACACACCCAAAAGGGTGTGTTCTTTGCATTATGGGATTCATACTAAGGCAAGTGACTTGAAGTCATTAGCTTCTATGTACAAGTAACTCAGGCATGAATATATTTCATGTGCAGAACCAGAGCACTTGCTCTGGTTCTGCCATATAATCGAGGGATTAAAGGATGAAGTGAACGATTCTGTTTACAGGAAACCAAGTTGGTTTCCTGTAAATAAATGGTTCCCATCTTCAGTTCTTCTGATGTTGAAGAAAGGAACTATCAATATAAGGAGTATTAATGGAAAGGAAATTAAGTTTGCAGAACAGCTGGAAAATTACCACATGGATATAATTGGCATTATTCAAAGAACGAAGACAAAAACAGGTGAGATCTTATAAATAACAAGTGAAGGATATATTCGGGCAATAAAGATCAAGGGAAGGAAGGAGTAGCAATAATATTCGATGCTAAACAGGAAGATAAACTTGACTGGAAGGCAGTTTCAAGTAGAGTTATTGTAAAAACTCGATGTAGCTTAAAAATATCAAAGCGCTTTACATCGATTTTTTTACATAGGTCAAGTCCCATGAGAACTGTACATAACCTTGTTTGTTTCGATGTATCATCATCATCAAATTCCTGCCATGTACCCACAAGGGGTGTACAGGATATGACAGTACTACATGAAAAAATTACATCATTACTAACTTCCTATCTACAATTTTCCTCCAAATCAGTCTGTTACTTGTCAAGACTCCAACATTATCAGATCTTATATTTCTATCGTCTAAGGCACTTTGTACCGTATCAATTCACCTATATCTTGGTCTTCCTCTGGGTCGTTTCCTGCCAACCTGGCAGAGAACACTTGTTTTGCTAATCTCTCCTTTCCCATTCTATTTAAGTGACCATACCACCTGAGATTAGCTCTGCTAACGCATTCCTGGATGCTGGCAATGTCAAGTTCTTTCCTAATATCCTCATTTTTAATATGATATTGCCATTGATGCCATCTGTTCACGCCTCTAATCTTTCTCAGGACTCTCATATCTGCGGTCTCTAGTCTTTGGTCAAGTAGAGTTATTGTTAAAATTAAAATTATTAAAATTAAAACTGGTTTGAACACTGTCTTGTATACAGCTAATTTAGTGTTCCGACTAATTTCTTTCTTATTCCATATGAATTTATTCAATTGACTTCCCACCATACCAGGTTTGCTGATTCTGTTGTCTATTTCTATATTTAATTTACCATTTTCAGTAAAAATTGTGCCTAAGTAGCTAAAATGTTTTACTTGTTCCACAGGTTCTCCATTCACAACACAGTTGACATTTTCAATGATTCTGCCTATTTTCATTGTCTTTGTCTTTTTATTGCTGACCTTCATACCATATCTATTCTTCTTCTTCTTCTGCAGCTTCTCCCACTTAAGTGGGGTCACTGTTTATTATGAGTCTCCTCCACACCTTCCTGTCTTGGGCTGTCACCACATCCAAGTTCTTCATCTTCAAGTCCTCTTCTACCAGCTCCCTCCATCTCTTCTTTGGCCGCCCACGCTTCCGCCTTCCTTGCACATCCATCTGCATGACCCTTCTTCCCACATATTCGTCCTCCCTCCTCATCACATGACCAAACCATCTCAACCTTGCCTCCTGTATTTTCGCTCCTAAGTTCGTAACTTTCACTGTTCCCCTGACATAGTCATTTCTCAGATGATCCTTTCTGGTCACACCGCACATCCACCTAAGCATTCTCATCTCTGCTACTTCCATCCTGCTAATGTTATTTTTCCTCAGGGCCACAGTTTCTATAGCATATGTCATAGCTGGCCTCACTACTGTCCTATAAATTTTGCCTTTCAGATTGATCGGCACCCTCTTATCACATAACACTCCAGCCATCTCCCTCCAGTTCCTCCAACCTGCTTGTATCCTGCATCCCACTTCCTTCTCACCTCCTCCATCTTCTTCCACTGTCGAACCTAAGTATCTAAAGTCTCTCACCTTCCTGATGACATTTCCTTCCAGCTCCAGGTCTGTCTCCTGGCCACCGCCCACTGCGCAACACATATACTCTGTCTTACTTCTGCTCAGTCTCATACCTCTCTCTTCCAGTACTTTTCTCCATCTTTCCAGTTTAGTTTCCGCTTCTTCTCTTGAATCTACACACAGCAAGATGTCATCTGCATACAACATTGTCCAAGGTGCATCTTCTCTCACCTCCTCTGTTACCACCTCCATCACAATATTAAACAGAAACGGACTTAATGCTGACCCTTGATGCAAGCCAACTGTTACTTGAAAACTTTGTCTGTCCCAAACAGGTCCGAACACTTGTCTTCACATTTCTGTACATTTCCTGCACCAACCTGACATATTTCTCCGGCACCTTCTTCTCCCTCAGACACCTCCAGACTTCTTGCCTTGGCACTCTATCGTATGCTTTCTCCAGATCAATAAATACCAGATGTAGCTCCCTTTGTTTCTCTCAATATTTTTCCATCATCTGTCGTAACCCAAAGATAGCATCTGTTGTTGATCTTCCAGACATGAAGCCAAATTGTTCCTTTGCAATCTCCACCTCCTCCCTCAATCTACCATCAAGAACCCTTTCTAGGATCTTCATTGTGTGGGACATCAACTTTATTCCTCTGTAATTTTTACAGTCTTGTGCATCCCCTTTACCCTTGTAGATGGGAACAAGAGTACTCTCCCTCCATTCCTCGGGTATATTTTCCTGTTGGCAAACTTTCATGAACAGGTCCCACAGCAGGTCAATTCCCTCTTCCCCCAGTGCCTTCCATGCCTCCACTGGAATTCTGTCGGGGCCCACCGCTTTTCCATTCCTCATCCTCTTCATGTCCTCCGTCACTTCCATTCTACTGATGTTCTGCACCATCCCCTCAGAAGGCTGCCCATCTCCTCTGTGAGTCCTTGCATTTTCCTCATTCAGAAGTCCCTCAAAGTATATTTTCCATCTGTTTCTTATGTCCACATCCCTCCATAATACTCATACCATATCTATTACAACAGCTATTCAATTTAGTCAGAGAAACTTGCAGACTCGTAGCGGATTTATTTAGAAGTATAACATCATCCGCATAAAGCAAAGAGCTGACATTAACATCTCCACTTTTGATATCATGTTAATACCACTTTCCTTCATAATGTGATCGATATAGATAATGAATAACAGAGGGGATAATGTACATCCTTGTCTCACACCAGATTTAACATTAAACCATCTTCCTGTACTTCCTTCAATTCTAACTGCTGACTTACAACTCAAATAAAGACTAAGTATTGCTTGATATAATGCCCCATTGACACCATATAACTGCAGCGTATTGAATAGCTTCTCTCTTGGCACCTTGTCATATGCCTTTTCCAAATCGACAAAACTTAAATACAGATCTTTGTTATATTCCCATGCTTTCTCGACTATTTGTCGTAAAGTGAAGATCTGATCCTGACAGCCTCTATTTGGCCTGAATCCAGCTTGTTCTTCACCAAGCTTTTCTTCCACAATTCTTCTCAACCGTTTCTCAAGTATACTTGCATTGATCTTGCCAGGAACACTCAGTAGGGAAATACCTCTGTAATTCTCACATTCAGTTTTATTTCCCTTTTTATATATGGGTACTATGAGAGCTCTACTCCAATCATCGGGAATTCGTCCCTCTGTCCAGGCTTTCTGAACTATGAAGTGCAGCCACTGTAAGACTCTTATACCACCATACTTCAGCATTTCTGGTCGAATATCATCTACTCCTGCTGCCTTTCCACATTTCAAGCCTTTGATGGCTTTTTCTACTTCAAGTATGGATATGTAATCCTGACTGCATGCCTGGTCAGTGTTTTTTATCACTGTGCTGTCATCACTGCTTGTTTTATTTAGCAGTTTTTCAAAGTAATTACTCTATACTTCAAGGATATCTTTTTCTCCTATTTTCAGTTTCGATGTATATTTTGCAAAATATTGATGTAGTTAACCCTGTGGGAAGTGAATGTATTTACTGTTTTGACGTCGAAAACAAAGACAATGCTTTGCCATTGGGGAACTTTGTATATAATTATGTGTAAGAGCACAGGAAAAGTTGTTTACTAGTTTTGTATATAAGGAGTTGCTTACAAGCTCTGCGCTAACACCTTTAAAGGTAGTATCTAAGAGTGCCGCTAAGTTTAGAGAAGTTTCCGTGGCCCGAAAGGAGAAGCAAAGTATCAAAGAGATCTGCTAGTTTTAGAGACAAGTTTCTGCGCTCGACAAAATACAATCAAACAGAATGCATGGAGGAGGAGAACAAAGAGCAGGTTAAACTAAAAAGATGATGAAAGAGTCATGCCGAATTCTTTGGGATTACTACCCTTAGTGCAAGGCCCCAAGATCGCAAAATAAAAAGAGACTGAGCAGAGCATAAGGGGCTTCCAGACGTCAAGAGAGAGTCATCAAGAGGTCTGAACTAGAGGCAGTTGGAACAGAGCGGAAGCAAGCTGAGACTATATGCGGAGTCGGAATCAGAGCAGTGGTGGCAAAGAACGAGGAAAGGCAAGCTCCCCAGTTACACAGAGGAGAGCCGAGATCCAAGTGCCAAGAGAGAAAAGGCGAAGTGCTGTTACCGAAAAGAGCCAGTTGGCGGCAATTACAGTCATTGGCATCGGCAGTTAGAAGTTCCCAAAGTAAGGATCCAGATGAGAATTTGCCCGTATGCTGAAACCTTTTATATGTGCTATTCGGGTACCTCAGATTGCAGTCCATAAGCCCACTAACATCCCGACGCGATACCACTGAAGGAAGCCTATGACTCGAGATGAAAGAAAAGCCATAAAGACTTTAGTAAAAGACTCGACTGAATGTGTGATACAGAGCCCCTGTAAGTCGCATCCTTTTGTATATTTTCTCTTATAATCTAGGAGATATATTGTATATGTACTGTTAAGAGTTAATTTATTAGTGATTAGAAGTGTTCAGAAGAGAGTCAATTGGCATGTTAGAAGTTGATACAAAATCTATAAAAATAACTTAACAGAGAATTAGCTAACCTCTTTGCGAGTAAACTAGAAGTTTAATAAGTTGAATTTGTAAGCAGAGAGTGAAATAAGTTTTTGAGTTAAAGAGATTATTTAGTGTTGAAGTGAAAGGGTTTTAATCTTATGCTAAAGATTTTATAGATGGGTAGAGAAAGCAGTCTTGTCTTGATTCATGTATATTTCAATTTAATGTAAATAAATGTGTTTTAATTATTTGTTAAAAGAGTGCTGCCTGATCCTTTATTTTACAACTGCAGTGTTCCTTAATAAATCTGACTTGTGAGTGGGAAACAATTAAGGCAATAAAAGCACAGTTTAGTTACTTACAAACCACGACTGTTTATGTAAACTTTGTTGAGGGAAGTTTAACTCGTGAGAGAGAGAGAGAGATCTACCGGAAATTTTATTGAGTCTTATGCCGAATATTTGATGTACTGATGGCGCAGTCTTACAAATAAATTTTCAGTGTTCATTGGCATACGGCTAATAAATACGGAAGGTGGACAAACGGTACGCAACAGAGTAAATGAGACAGGTTAAGAGAGAAAAACCGCATTCGAATAAAGATATAAAGAATAAAGTTATTATATAGGCAAAAAAATAACATACGTTTACATTATATGGGCAAACTTCAAAATAAGGAAATGAACAATGAAATTTGTGCCTATGGTCCCACAGAAGAAGGTTCTAAGGTAGAATCGAAGGAGTTTTTCGAGATATTAGAGCACATGGCTGACATGAAGAAAATGAAAAAAGTGGTTCAGTATGAACCCACTTTTAATTTCACTGATGACTAAACATTCAACAACTCATAGACCATGAACCAATTTTTTTAATCTCCTTGTGAATAATGGAGTCTGAAATTCCCATCTCCAAATGTGCATGGATAGTTGACATCTTTTGACTTCACAAATATTTGTATCATAAACATATGTCAAGTTTTTTTTTGGATGTTTTTGGATGCTATAGACCTAGATTTCTCAGCATTGCTAGATTCTTTAAATTGACTGTTCTTGGATGAATATGCAGTACCACTACTTGATACATTTATCATCAATAGGCATGTTAGCCTGATAGTCCATCTAAATTCTGATAAATCATAAAACACACTTAGCCTTTTGCCAAAAACTGCCACCATCTTCATATTTGCTGGTTAGAATGGCGTGTGTGTGCGTGCGCACACGCATGCATGCTGAACTTTTTTGAGTAAGCGAATAACTATCAGCAGTTTGATTTTTAAACATATTTGCATGTGTCTCCTTAGGCAACTTCTGTGATATTAGGTCTTGGAAGTTTCAAGTCTTTTTCTAAAGAAAAAACACTTGCAGGTTCAGTTCTTCTTGTCTTTGATTAGAGAAACTTTTTATGGGCCTTTTTTCCAGCTGACTCTAGAGTTAATTATCACTTTGTTACAGGTAAATAGGTTTTTTCCTCCTGGAAAGAAACTTGAGTTTTTAATCCTGCAACTCAGCAAAATGATTAGAACATGCATGAGAGCATATAAATATACCTTGTCAACTTCAATGCTTTCAAAATGCAGTTTTTCTTGTTTTGCCATAAAATAAGACCTCGGATCTTCTCCACTTACTTTTTATAATGCTCAGCTCAGCAGTCAACACCAGATCTCTCTCTCTTCTCAGACTGACTGTTACTCCAAACCTTTCCTGGAACAATCATGTCACTTCCTTATCATCATCATTACTTCCAAAAAAAACTTGACACCCTTTTCTGCTCAAGATAGTACTTCTCTTCCAGAGAGTTTCTAAGTATTAATTTCAAATCTGACCAACATTGGAATACTGGTCTCATGTATGGGTTAATGCACTTAAGACCTCCTGAAAAATTTTTGAAGTTCAGAAAAGGGCAGTCCTGTTGATAAATGACACCTCTCTTACAGATGTTCTTCAGCCACTTTCCCATAGAGGATCAGTTTCTACATTGTGTCTTCTTCAAATATTTCCATGGCCATTGTTCAGCAGAACTAGCATCCATTATGCCTTCCATTTCTGCCATATCTACAGGAACTCATGCTACAACCACTCAACATCCCTTTACAGTCGAACTGCATACTCACTGAACCTACTAATCTCAGTCATCTTTCATCTCTTTCAACTAAATTCTGTGGAACAGTTTCCTCCATGAAGCATTTCCAAAGGACTACAATCTCCTACAGTTAAAGAAGAATGTCAACAAATTACTGTTCCTGATCATGTCTACACATGGCATCTGTTTATTATTGTTATTATTTACGGCATCTTCATGGAGTCCGGAGACTCATTGAGGGAGATTCAATAGGTAGAAGAGCCTATTTGTCATAGGCTCTTCTGCCTTTTGTGTGTGCAGGAGAAATATGAATGAAAATAAATACTAATTGAGATTAGGGATAGTGACCAGTGAAATGCACTCAGCTTGGCAATAATGAAAGTATAAATTGGTCCTGTTCATTTCCAAAAAAAAAAGTTAGGATTAAAAGAATTCTGTCTACGTTCTTTTATGAAAGAGCTTCTCTTTTAGGAAATAAAGGGGCACTATGGAGGTTTAATTTAATTTTTATATTTTCTTTCTTTATAAAGATTTGCATTTAAAATGCTCTAGTTCTTTTGTGGAAACTGCTTTTTAGAAATACTCAAATATGTTCATATTCTTGTAGCTCTTTTTGCACCGAGTTTTTGGATATAGGGGAGTTACACTATTTCCTTGGATGGCAAGAGTCTATGATAGAGATGTGCCAAACAAGAAAGAAAGTAGGTAAGTGTATTTTGTTTCCAGATCTGTTATTTATCATATCATTTATTGAACAATAATCCATAAGATTTTGTGCCTGTCAGAGGCACACCTAATGGTGTTGCAATGAATATACATCACTCGAACAGCAGCTCTTGATTTGAAAGCAGACAGCTTTAATTTAATATCATTAAACATAGATGGAAGTAGCAAAATTAACTTAATGTATATGTATTTCTGCTGTGTAGCAGACAGATGTAAGTCATTTCAGCATGGTTGTTGTGTTAAAAGTCTTTAACTGTTATTAAGTGACTGACTTAAACACAACTATATTTGATTTATAAAACAGCAATCTAGAACTGTGAGATCTACCCACAATACTAACATTCTGTAAGTTTCTTTTTTTTTTTTTTTGGTATAATCATCATAAAAATGTATACACATAAAATGAGTTCACTACAGTTAAATAAAAGATATGTTAACACTACTTTGTGGAAAATCTCAAGAAACTGTATTTATTGGATCAATACAGCATATTGTTTCAGTTGTCAGGGTGCAGTATTTTCCATTTAGCATAGTTAAGGGTCTGTTACACACTATAAGCTGATCTTTTACCATTGTGAAAAAAGTAATGATTCCTCCACTTTTTTTTTTTTTTTTTTGCATATAATTTTAGCATTAGGGCACAGTGATTCAACAACTGCATAATAGTTGAAATATTGCACTGCTATGATCATTATTGCCCAAGTAGTGTAATTTTTTTTCACACTAATTGATAAGTTAATGTATCAAAAAATCCACAGTTGCTCACCTATGTTTTGTGATGGACCAGTTATATGTTCTAGATGACAAGTTAACTTTAATATAAAGAATTTTATCAGTTTATTAACAGTTGTCAGGGTGCAGTATTTTCCATTTAGCATAGTTAAGGGTCTGTTACACACTATAAGCTGATCTTTTACCATTGTGAAAAAAGTAATGATTCCTCCACTTTTTTTTTTTTTTTTTTTTTTACATATAATTTTAGCATTAGGGCACAGTGATTCAACAACTGCATAATAGTTGAAACATTGCACCGCTATGATCATTATTGCCCAAGTAGTGTAATTTTTTTTTTCACACTAATTGATAAGTTAATGTATCAAAAAATCCACAGTTGCTCACCTATGTTTTGTGATGGACCAGTTATATGTTCTAGATGACAAATTAACTTTAATATAAAGAATTTTATCAGTTTATTAACAACATAGAAGAAAAATTGAATATTTTAATCCATTATTTTACATAATAGTAACTGGGGCATTGCTAACGATAAAAAAATATTAAAAAAAACTGTTAAAGTAATTGGAATAAGAACATAGAATAGCAAGCAAGCATTGAAATACAGACTCTCCTCAACTTATGACTATTCGTACCTAATTAATTAAAGGAACTGCTATCCCATTTCATTTGCTGACAGCCAATAGAATAAATTTATGTGGGATAAGAGAGAAATTAGTCATAACACTAAACTACCTGTATACTTGACGGTGTTCAAACCAATTTTAACTTATGGATCTGAGAGCTCGGTTAGAAATAAAACATTTGATCAGAGACTGGAACACAGATATGAGAGTTCTAAAAAAGATTAAGGGAGTGAATAGACAGCATCATTGGCAGTTATCAGAGCTAATCTCAGTTGGTATGGTCACTTAAATATTAGCACGTGTTCTTTGCTAGGTTGGCAGGAAAAGACCCAGAGGAAGACCAGGATGTAGGTGGATTGATACAGTAAAAAGTAGGTCAGAAGACAGAAATATAAGATCTGATGATATTAAAGACAGATAGTAGATTGATTTGGAGGAAAATTATTCAATTGAAAGTGGCAATGATATAAAATGTACTTTTTCATGTAGTACTGCCATAATATCCTGTACATCCCCCTCCCCAAAAGATACATACCAAGACTTTTTGACGATGATGATGATGATGATGATGACATAGGGTCATTAAGTCGAATAATGACCACTTCATCTGCCATTCAATAATATTAGCTTGGCATGCTGCTGCAAGGCAGGTATTGGATTCTGATTATGTAGAGATTAGAGTAATTATTATTTGGTTCAGAATCCAACATGGTCTTCCATCACAAAGGCTAGACTTGTAATTAATTAATGTAAATCACTTGTTTATAATTTAACATTCATATAACTACCTTTAATTTTATCTAATATTTAATTAATTAATCAAGATATATGTATTAATAATAAAAAGACTGTATTAAATATTATTAAGCTATTTTATTCATTACTATATTAATATTATAAGAAATTGTATTTGATAATTTAACTGTGCATTAATTGAAATGTAAATATTCTTTATTTATTCCTATTTGTAGAAGCTTAACATTATGCAATAGCTCAATTTTATTATGTTTTGTTTTGTTGTCATGGAGACGTATGTAAGAGAGCGAGCGCAAGTTTGGAACAGAACGTAAGGAGAAGGTTTATTGAAAAGAGTTTTAGTAAAAAGAGATCACGAGAACAATATAGGCGGGAAGAATGGATATAAAAAGGAAGAACGCTGAAAATATAGAGAATAGAGAGAGATAGATTAGAGAGGAAAAAAAGAGAGAGAGAGAGAGATTGGCATTCGGTTGGAATCGGAGTATTCAGCATTCGGGGAATCAGAATGCGATATTAGAGAGTTGGCAAGTCACTCAAGCAGCTCATTTAAGTCTACTAGTCGAGAAACAGTTAGCTAATAAGTTGTAGAATAACAGTTATAGCTACGGAAAACAGCTGAGTGACTATAAATAGACTAGCGATACTTGAGTTGAGATTTAATTTCAGGGCCGACCTTCAAGGACACACAGAATCTTGAAGCATAGCATCGAGTAACTAGAGAATAGTAGAGGCTGTAAAGTTGAAGTTTACCGATAGCTGTGTTTAGAATTATAGTGCCTAAAGAATTAATTGAATGCAGGAGGAATGAATAACTGTGCATATAAAACCTCAAGTTAAGAATTATTGTGTGTTGCCTTAATTCAGGAGTGATCAGTAGTACTTCATGCAAGAACGTTTGTTTATGTGTATTGTGACCGATGATTAATTCAGTTATTGCTTAGAAGATTTATTTTAATGAATACCGTTTACTGTTTAAAGTGTTTACATATAAGTAGATGAAGAAAAAAGATTATCGGTAAGATTATTCCAACCTTTAATATTCCTATACAGAGACGTGTGTGAGTTTCATCCTAGAATTTCCTTATACTAACAGTAACTATTGCGGAGAATTAGCTGAAGTGTAAAATTAAAAGTGTTTGTTTGTGAAGAGGTGTTACTGCGATTTTATTGTATTTTGGAACTTAAGAAACTGTGAGAAGACTGTACTAGAGATAACAGATTTACCATTGTCTGAGTTTGTATGATTGTACTTATCAGAGAAGCTAAAATGTTTGTGATATCTTAATTACTGATTTCAATTAAAGTGTAAAATTTGTGATTTTAAAATTAAATGTTTGTTTTTGTTAATCAAAAGTTGTATTTTGCCTGAATCTCTTTTACTGCATCATTCATAAAATATTCGAACCAAAGCGGGTAAGGGTAAATTAAGTAAGTTAAATATTCTCGGCCAGTATATATAATAACAACATATAAAGGAAGTACTTGAGAGTTGGTTTATCTTCAATTCTTGAACTAATTCAGATATAAAGTGGTGCAGTCTTTAAATATAAATTTTCTTTATATTTGAATTAGAAATCAACTTACAACTTATCAATTAGTTAAGAACATCATAATAGTAATCGTGTTGGATCCAAAGTATAGATTGAGAAGAAGTAGGATCCAACAAAATATTTTGTTGGATCCTACTTCTTCTCAATCTATACTTTGGATCTGATATATAGTCATTACGATGTTCTTAACTAGTTGATAAGTTGCAAGTTGATTTCTAATTCAAATATAAAGAAAATTTATATTTAAAGACTGCACCACTTTATATCTGAATTAGTTTAAGAAAATAAAGAAAAACCAACTCTCAACTATCTCTCCTTAATATGTTGTTATTATATATACTGGCCGAGTATATTTAACTTACCCGCTTTGGTTCGAATATTTTATGAATGGCGCAGTAAAAGAGATTCAGGCAAAATACAACTTTTGATTAACAAAAACAAACATTTAATTTTAGAATCACAAATTTTACATTTTAACTTCTCTAATAAATTCAATCATACAAACTCAGGCCATGGTAAATCTGTCATCTCTATAATACAGTCTTCTTACAGTTCCTTAAGCTCCAAATACGACAAAAATTGCAGTAACACTTCTTCACAAACAAACACTTTTAAATTTACCCTTCAGCTAATTTCTGCAATAATTACTGTTAGTATAAGGAAATTCTAGGATGAAAGTCGCACACTTCTCTGCAAAGGAATATTAATGGTTGGAATAATCTTACCGATAAACTTCTTTCTTCATAAACTTACACACAAACATTTTTTATAACTGTAAACACCTTGAGCAGTATACGGCACTCATTAAAATAAATCTTTTAAGCAATAACTGAATTAATCATCGGTCACTATACACATAAACAAATGTTCTTGCATGAAGTACTACTAATCACTCATGAATTAAGGCAACACACAATAATTCTTAACTTGAGGTTTTATATGCACAGTTGTTCATTCCTCCTGCATTCAAATAATTCTTTAGGCACTGTAATTCTAAACACTGCCAACGGTAAACTTCACCTTTACAGCCTCTACTATTTTCTAGTAACTTCGTGATTTGCTTCAAGGTTCCATATGTCCTTGAAAGGTCGGCGCTGAAATTATATCTCAACTCAAGTATCGCTAGTCTGTTTAATAGTCTCTCAGCTGTTTTCCGTAGCTATAATTGTTATTCTACAATTTATTAGCTAACTGCTTCTCGACTAGTAGACTTAATTAGCTGCTTGAGTGACTTGCCGACTCTCTAATATCGCACTCTGATTCCCCGAATGCTGATTACTCTGATTCCAACCGAATGTCAATCCTCTCCTTTCTCTCTCTACCTATATTTTCAGCGTTCTTCCTTTTTATATCCATTCTTCCCACCTAAATTGTTCTCGTGATCTCTTTTTACTAAAACTCTTTTCAATAAACCTTCTCCTCACGTTCTGTTCCAAACTCGCACTTGCTTACTTACATACGTGTCCATGACAACCAAACAATATATAATAAAATTGACTTATTGCATAAGGTTAAACTTCTACAAATAGGAATAAATAGAGAATATTTACATTTCAATTAATGCACAGTTAAATTATCAAATACAAGTTCTTATAATATTAAAATAGCTTAATAATATTTAATACAGTCTTTTCATTATTAATACATATATCTTTGATTAAATAATTAAAAATTAGATAAAATTAAAGGTAGTTATATGAATATTAAATTGTAAAATAAGTTGTTTACATTAAATAATATTTACAAGTCTAGCCTTTGTGATGGAAGATCATGTTGGATTCTGAAACAAATAATAATTACTTAAATCTCTAAATATTCAGAATCCAACACAGGCAATTGGTTAGTATCTTGTAGTAATTTCATTTGAAAAAATTTTCATTTTTATGCATAGTATACTCATTTTTCGTTATTGCAATGCACAATAATTTTATGTTACAATTTGTACATTGTATAATTTCACTATAAACAAAGAGTAAAATTAGTTAAAAACAAATCAAAATTTTAATTAAAAACTAAAATATTGATTTACGATGGGATCATTAGAATCATCATTATCATCAACAACAACAATGGGTCCGATGCCTGTAGGTGTCTTATGCCATCTTGATGATTCTTCCATTGCATTCTATTTTGTGCAAGATGACTCAGTTTGTGTATAGAGTTTCCGCACCATTTGACAATGTCATCGCTTCCTTTTTTCTTGTTTCCTTCATTCATCCCAAACAGCAGCAATTTTATTTTCCACTCATCGTTCATTCTACATATATGGACAAAGAGACGTAGTTTCCTTTTGATTATTTTCTGGATCAGGTTTTCGTTTGGTTGTATTTGTCTGTAGATTTCCTCATTGTTCATTTTTTGGATCCAGCTTATTCTCAAGATCTTTCTATAGCACTCCGCTCAAATGCTAATATCCTCCTTTCAGATTCTCTCAGGCCTCACATCCATAGAGCATGCTGCTGAAGATACAGGTTTCTACAATGCACAGTTTAGTTTGCATCTTTGTAGCTTGGCTCTTCCATATTTTGTCCATGGCTTTTAAAATAGTTCTTGCTTTGGTTTATTCTAATTTTTATCTCTTTTTTAGAGTCCAAGTCATGCGTCATCTAAGATTATGTGAAGTGTTCCACATTATCCAGTTGAATTCTGTCTATGGTAACAGTTCAGTAACTCCTGTTGTCCAAATATCATTTTTTAGTCAAAGCTGTATAACTGAGAGGAGGCCTCCACATAGCCTTTAAAGGAATGCGGAGAACCGACCAGGGCTTCTGACCTAATGTCCAATCCCCACCTTCTCATTGTGCACCCTGTTTTGGATATCTACCTGGATTCTGAACGAAATTTGGGATTTAGCCGACCAAATTGTAATTCTTATTGGCTTAAACCAAATTAAAAAATGATGGTACAACATGACAAAATTTCATGCTGGCTGGGGCGTCGCCCGGTTAAACAAGCCTCCCCCTCGTTGTTTTCACCAGGGAACCAGGGCGAACAGCGAAAAGTCAGCTACTGGAACAAATCTGAAAACACACCCCAACTCAACATCACCAGACTTAAAGATCAGTACTATCAACATAAGAAGCTGCCTGAATGGCAAAGAAATGGAGCTAGCTGAGGAATTAGATAAGTACCAGATCGACATAATAGGGGTGACTGAAACAAAAAAGTCAAAAACTGGTGAGATCTTTCTGAGCAATAAATACAAAATGTTATGTTCAGGCAATGACAATCAAGAAAAAGGAGTAGCCATTGTATTCAACACTAAATACATGGCTAATCTTCTTGGATGGCAGGCAGTCTCAAGTAGAGTGATGTGGGCAAATATCAGAATGGGGAACTGGACAATGAGACTTATTTGTGCCTATGGCCCCACAGAAGGTTCTACTAAGGTAGAAGTCAGGAAATTTTTTGAGGATTTAGAGAAAGAAACTGTCACAATGAAAAAGGAAAAGTTGGGCCTTCTTGGGATTCTAAATAGCAGAGTAGGGAATGATTGTCAGATATACAAAAATATATTGGGAAAATTTGGAGAAAAGAGCAAAGCTAATAATAATGGCAAATATTTGTTGGATTTCTGCTCAGGACATGGACTGGTTATTACTAACACCATGTTCCAACATAAAAGTATGCACAAATTCACATGGAGAGAAGAGGCAAGAAATAAGAAAAGTCTCATTGACTATGTTATTGTTGAGAGTGATGTTTTCTCCCTTGTGCAGGACACCAAAGTGTACAGACGATTTGAAATTGGAAGTGATCACTATTTAGTCTTGAGCAGCTCTCAGATGTGAACTGCAGACTAAAATACACAAATATTATTGAAGAAAAAATGAAAGAGTTTGAGAATGAGAACCAGAGCTTGGAGATTCAGTGGCAAGCCTTGAAGAAAACCTGATTGATTCCAGAGAGGCATGTGGTGTGGTTGTCTGCAAGGATAGAAATATCAGAACTCCATGGTGGACACAGGAAGTTAAAGAGGCAGTGAAGGAAAAGAATAAATCATATCAAAAGTTCCTGGCAAATAAGTCAGCTTGTGCTCTTAGAGAATACAGACACAAATGTAAGAAAGCTAAACACTGTGTAAAACTAGCTAAACAAAAGTCATGGGAGGACTTTGACAAGACCGTAGAAAATAAATATCAAGAAGGTGGCAAAATATTTTGGAGGTTGTTAAAGAAGCTTAGAAATGGAGGAAAGAGTACTGTAAAAGGAGTTAGAGATGATAAAGGTACATGAAAACGGGAGAAAAAGATATCCTTGAAGTAGGGAGTAATTACTTCGAGAAATTGCTAAATGAAACAAGCATTAATAGCACAGTGGTAAAAAAAACACTCAAAAGGCATACAGTCGGGAATACATATACTTAATTGAAGTAGAAAAAGCCATCAAAGGCTTAAAATGTGTAAGGGCAGCAGGAGTAGATGATATTCAACCAGAAATGCTGAAGTATGGTGGTATAAGAGTCTTACAGTGGCTGCACTGCATAGTTCAGAAAGCCTGGACAGAGGGACGAATTCCTGATGATTGGAGTAGAGCTCTAATAGTACCTATATATAAAAAGGGAAATAAAACTGAATGTGAGAATTACAGAGGTATTTCCCTACTGAGTATTCCTGGCAAGATCGATGCAAGCATACTTGAGAAACGGTTGAGAAGAATTGTGGAAGAAAAGCTTGCTGAAAAACAAGCTGAATTCAGGCCATATAGAGGCTGTCAGGATCAGAACTTAACTTTACGACAAATAGTCGTAATAGCATGGGAATATAACAAAGATCTGTATTTAAGTTTTATCAATTTGGAAAAGGCATATGACAAGGTGCCAAGAGAGAAGCTATTCAAAACATAACAGTTATATAAGTTTTAAAAGAGGTAAACCGTGAGTAGACATAACTATACATAATAAATAACGGAAAAACTCATGTAGAAATTTCCGTTATTTATTATGTATAACAGTTATATGTTGTCAATGGGGCATTATATCAAGCAATACTTAGTCTTTATTTGAGTTGTAAGTTAGCAGTTAGAATTGAAGGAAGTACAGGAAGATAGTTTAATGTTAAATCTGGTGTGAGACAAGGATGTACATTATCCCCTCTGTTAGTCATTATCTATATGGAATTATGAAGGAAAGTGGTATTAAACATGATGTCAAAATTGGAGATGTTAATGTCAGCGCTTTGCTTTTTGCGGATGATGTTATACTTATCAATAAATTTGCTACGAGTCTGCAAGATTCCTTGACTAAATTGAATAACTGTTGTAATAGATATGGTATGAAGGTCAGCAATTAAAAGACAAAGACAATGAAAATAAGCAGAATCGTTGAAAATGTCAACTGCATTGTGAAGGGAGAACCTGTGGAACAAGTAAAACATTTCACCTACTTAGGCACGATTTTTAGTGAAGATGGTAAATTAAATATGGAAATAGACAACAGAATCATTAAATCTATTATAGTTCGCCCACCGATTAGAGATCCTTCGATACTTCTGTGCATGTCAGAAAAAGGAGAATCCATTCCGATAATAGAGTAATTAATCCGTATTGTGGGATGAGTTGTTTATTATTACAGGTCGGAAAATTAACTTCTCTTTTATGATTATTGTAGTTAACTATGCTGCTTGTATAACAGTTGGAAAATTTTACCTATAAAGCACGTGATTTCGCGTGTTGGCGACCAATTCGTATGTCCTTCATTTCTTTCTTCCCTTCAGCATGAATCGACTATTCTTGGCAAGACGCCAAGCAGAGACCTGCAAACGGTGGGCGAACTATATAGTAGGAAGTCGATTAAATAAATTCATATGGAATAAGAGAGAAATTAGTCGGACTAAATTAACTGTATACAAGACAGTGTTCAAACCAGTTTTAACTTATGGATCTGAGAGCTGGGTCAGAAGTAAAACACTTGCCCAAAGACTAGGAACCGCAGATATTAGAGTCCTTAGAAAGATTATAGGCGTGAACAGCATCAGTGGCAACATCAGATTAAAAACGAGAATATTTGGAAAGAACTTGACATTGTCAGCATCCAGTAATGTGTTAGCCGAGCTAATCTTAGGTAGTATGGTCATTTAAACAGAATGGGCGAGGAAAGATTGGCAAAACAAGAGTTCTCTGCTAGGTGGGCAGGCAAACGACAAAGAGGAAGACCAAGATATAGGTGGATTGATACGGTACAAATTGCCTTAGACGACAGAAATATAAAATCTGATAATATTGGAGTCTTGACAAGTAACAGACTGATCTGGAGGAAAATTGTGAATAGGAAATTAGTAATGCTGTAAATTTTTCATGTAGTACTATCATATCCTGTACATCCCTTGAGGGTACATGACAGGAATTTGATGATGAGTTTTTCAAAGTTGACATTTTAGTCCATATCTTTTTCCTTTCGTGTATAGTGTTTGCAATGTCTGTTCCAGCCTTGCTGCGTTTTCGTCAATCAGGATGATGTCATCTGCAAAGCAGAGGTAGTTTATTCTCATGCCATTTGTTGAAATGCCTCCACCTTTTTCTTTAAGCTTATCTAGTGTTCTTTCCAGATGTGTGATGAAGATGATTGGTGATATTGGGTCCCCTTGACTAGCGGGAAACCAATATCCTGTCACACCTGCTATCCTGATTTTTGCTTGTGCTTGGCTGTTTATATAGGTGGGTCAATTTATTGTCCATACCATAGGATTCCAAGACAGCCCATGTTATATTTTGGTCAATATTATCAAATGCATTTTGGAAGTCCACGAAACAGCAGTATATCTTTTTGTTCTTTCTTCAAGCTTTCTCTGCTATTAGTCTTAGTGTGAGTATTTGTTTCACTGTACTTCAATCTTTTTGAAATTTGGCTTGTTCATCAAGAATATGTGCCTTCACATGACCCTTTAGGCGTTCTGTTAGTATTTTCATCAGCACTTTGCCAAGATGACTCATTAATGCAATAGTTCTGTAACTGGTGCATTCTAAAGCACTGCCTTTCTTATGAAGAACAACCAAGACCGATTTTTTCCACTCTGGGAGCATACCCTGATCTTCATATTTCATTACATAGGCTTTCTTTTCATTACATAGCATTTCTTTTACAACTGATTCCCCCCCCCCCCCATATTTTAGCATCTCGCCTATTATGTTGTTATCTCCAGGACTCGTGTTGTTCTTGAGATGTTTTAGCCTTATTCACCTCCTCTTCCAAGATGTCATAATAAATTTAGTTTAATCCTTTATCCAAGTGTAAGCAAACAAAGTTTGCACCTGAAAATATCTTCAGGACTGAGGTAAGGCGGCACATCCCTTGGCAACTCACAGCTAAGGTGGACCAAGCTCTCATCACTCCTTGTCTCAGTATCTCCCATAATACACCTTGCAGACATATATACTGCTATGCATTAAGGGAAGGGCCACCACCCAGACCAGTTTCTACCTTTATTGAGGTCTCGTCAGTGGGAGGCAGATCCAGAGTGGTGATACTAAGGCAGAAGCAATGGAAAGGTCATATTTACCCATACGAGTTGCCAACCAGTGTACCATCTTATTATTGAATTACTCTGGATTTAGAAAGATGTTGGAAGGCACTTGGTTAGACTATAATAAATTTAGTTTAATCCTTTATCCCCAATTGCCAAGGGATGTATCACCTTACCTCAGTCCTGAAGATATTTTCAGGTGCAAACTTTGTTTGCTTACACTTGGATAAAGGATTAAACTAAATTTATTATAGTGTAACCAAGTGGAAAATAAACTTCCAACATCTTTCTCTAAATCCAGAGTAATTTAATAGTAAGGTGGTACACCGGTTGGCAACTCGTATAGGTAAATATGACCTCTCCGTTTCTTCTGCTTTAGTATCACCACTCTGGGTCTGCCTTCCACTGACAAGACCTCAATAAAGGTAGAAACTGGTCTGGGTAGTGGCCCTTCCCTTAATGCATAGCAGTATACATGTCCACATGTATACTGCTATGCATTGGGGGATACTGAGACAAGGAGTAATGAGAGCTTGGTCCACCTTAGCTGTGAGTTGCTAAGGGATGTGCCACCTTACTTCAGTCCTGAAGATATTTTCAGATGCAAACTTTGTTTGTTTACACTTGGATAAAGGGTTAAACTATATTTATTATAGTCTAACCGAATGCAAAATAAACTTCCAACTTCCAAGATGTCATTTTCAAAGATCTCTGCTGGTGGAGAGATTGCTTTTAGTTCTTTGATTACTTCTGTTGCAGTATTATTTAGTTGATTTTTATATAGTTCGCTGCAATATCTTGTCCATCTGTGTATGATTTCGGTCTTGTCCATCAGTACTTTACCGTCTTCATCTTTGACTGCTACTGATCTTGTTTGCCACTTCCTATTGACATTCTTACCATCAAAATAGAACTGCATTATAATTTGATGACAGTCTGAATTATACACATAATTATATTTAAAAATTTTTTACATCCATACTTATGTAGATTTGAAGTTGAAGTGTTCTGTAAAGCCTAAGCAGATTCCCAGAATAATCCGTCACTTCTTGAATTAATCTTTTTTAGAATAGTTTTTTTTTTTTTTTTTTTTTTCCCTTCATCTAATTCAGGTAGAATGTGCACATAGTCTGCTAATCCAGTTTTTGTCCATATTGGCTGATAACTATATAATTCTGGTGGTCTTCTCCATTTCACTGCAGATCTTCCAGACTGTCTGTAATATAGGAGTTTACACTGATATAGTATCAATGATAATGCATGACTTTCATATTTTGGAGAATGAACAAGAGAAGCTAGTTTTAATATTGGTTTTTAGGAAGTTTTATGTAAACTTTTCATATAGTTGTTCAATATAATTATATTCAAGAATATAATTCTTGGCATCTTCGGTTTTATTTTTTTCATATAGTACTATTATAATATCTTGCACATCCCTGAGGGTACATATCAGGAATTTGATGATGATGAAGTTCATTATTGGTGCTTATTGAGTATCTTTTTTAAAAAAAATTTTTCAGATACTTCTTTAATATAAGGAACTACTGAACTTTGATTTAATGGCTCTCTATTAATTTGCTATCAGTGCAAAATTCAACAATTTGTTTTTTATTATTATTATTATTGTAAAAATGTAGTATGAATCTGATTAAGATGTCATTTGAGCAAATAGCTCTAGGACACAGATGTAAAACTGTTATTGTAATTCACTGTAATCAGCTATAGACCTGGTGATCCACAGAAGATGTAAATGTCATGTATCGGCAGATTAGCATGAGTGTAGCACAGAGGGCATATTGCAAAAGTTTGTAAAATGCTCAAAGGATTACTTGAATGTTGAAAAATATACAAGTAAAGATAGGGAAGTTATTATTATCCCCTCTTTATAAGGCTATGTTTTGGCTCCATCTTGACAACTGTGCAGATTTTGTCGTCTGGATTTCTTAGTGATCAGGAGATGGCAGAGAGGATTCAGAGATGAATGAATAAGCTTATGACAGATCTGTGGAATGCTCCCTATGAGGATAGGTTGAAGGTGTGTGTTACAAAGTTTTGTTAACAGGCAAAAAAAGAGGGGACATAATAGAAACTTATAAGATATTAAAGGGGTTTTATAAAATTGATGCAGAGGAAATTTTTTAATATATGCAAATAGATAATTTGAGTTATCTGTGGAAGTTGTGTAAGAGTGTGATTAATAAGACTATATGGACTAGATTTTTTTTGTATGGAGAGTGCTGAGTGAGTGGAATGGATTGCCAGAATTAGCTGTAGTTCCCTCACAGTGAATGAGTTTAGAGAGAGGTATGATCAGTTTTGTGTGCATAATGCTTGGTTCTAATCTCCCACGATGAGTCGCTGGACTTTGTGGAGATACTGTATAATAATAATAATTGCTAGTTTCTTAATAACAGTTCTCTTCCTAAGGGATCTATCATTTCTCAAGTCTCTGCTTTGATAATCTTTTAATGTTCTGTCTTTCTTTTAAAGCATTCTTAACTGCATTAGTCTGTATCTATTTCTGCTGGGGAAAATATGCATTGTTTTTTACAAAGGAAATAGCTAAAACATATAACATTTATTATTATTGCTTGCTGGGTGAAAAAAAACTAACTGGAAACTTTTCATAGTTTATCTTTTTATTTCTGGTTTTCATACAAAGTTTATTTATTTTGTATAAACTCTTGAAGATTGAATCAGAATTGTAAATAATGTCATTTACAAAGAGTTAAGAAAAACTAGGCTTAATATTTTATCTGTTTTTGAATATGAGATTTAATTCTGCTTTCCATAATAATGTGGTTCCTGTAGCTTATAAATAACAGTAGAAATATATCATTAATCCTAGTTCACATCTAATTTAACATCTGTTTTGGATGGTGTAATTACATGTAGGAGCATTAGTACCTTATATGGGCAGAACATTCAGAAAGAAGAAACTTGTTAACACTGGATTTGAAGACCTATTAGAATAAATAGAATAAATATGAGGTAAGACTCTTCCAAGCCTAACATTAGCAAGGGCAATGCCAAGCACCTGGTGGAGTTGTGTAAAGCTCACTGCCTTTGGATTGTGGAGCACTAGAAATGCATTTTCCAGAATGGTAAATCACTCATTGCCATCTGGCAGTCCAGCAGATAAGTCTGGTGGGTTTGACAGATGCTAGAAGAATGCTACTTGCTGGAATGTGTCATGCCAGATTTCTTTAGTGGAGGAGGCATCATGGGCTGGGGATGTTTTTCATGGTTCAGGCTGCCCCCCCCCCTTCCCCCCGGTTCCAGTGAGAGGGAATATTAATTCTGCAGCCTATGACATTCTAAACAATTGTGTGCTTCTTACATTATGAAAAGAGTTCAATAAAGGCTCTTTCCTATATCAACATGACAGTGCCCCCCCCCCCTTCCACAGAGCAAGGTCTGTGATGTGGTGGTGTTGGATCCTACTTCGTCTCAATCTATGCTTTGGATCCGACTTGTTAGTCACTACGATGTTCTTAAACAAAAAATAGTTGCTAGTCGATTTCTAATACAAATATAGAGAAAATTTATATTTATTGACTGCGCCACTCTATATCTGAATTAGTTCAAGAATTGAAGAAAAATCAACCCTTAACTATTTCTCCTTAAAATATACTGGCCGAGTATATTTATCTTACTTAATTTACCCGCTTTGGTTCGAATATTTTATGAATGGCGCAGTAAAAGAGATTCAGGCAAAATACAACTTTTGATTAACAAAAACAAACATTTAATTTTAAAATCACAAATTTTACACTTTAATTGAAATCAGTAATTAAGATATCATAAACACTTCAGCCTTTTTGATAATACTGTCATACAAACTCAAACTGGTAAATTTGTTATCTTTAATACAGTCTTCTCACAGTTCCTTAAGTTCCAAATACAATAAAAATTTCAGTAACACCTCTTCACAAACAAACACTTTTAAATTTACACTTCAGCTAATCTTCACAACAGTTACTGTTAACATAAGGAAATTCTAGGATGAAACTCGCACACTTCTCTGTATAGGAATATTAATGGTTGGAATAATCTTACCGATAATCTTCTATCTTCATCAATTTATACACAAACACTTTTTATAACCATAAACACTTTTAACGATAAACGGCACTCATTAAAATAAATCTTCTAAGCATTAACTGAATTAATTCATGGTTACAATATACATAATCAGACATTCTTGCATGAAGCACTACTAATCACTCATGAATTAAGGTAACATAATAATTCCTTAACTTTAGGTTTTATATGCACAGTTGTTCATTCCTCCGGCATTCAACTAATTCTTTAGGCACTATAATTCTAAACACAGCTAACGGTAAACTTCAATTTTACAGCCTCTACTATTCCCTAGTAACCCCGTACTATATTTCAAGGTTCCGTATGTCCTTGAAAAGTCGGCGCTGAAATTAAATCTCAATTCAAGTATTGCTAGTTTATTTAGTAGTCACTCAGCTGTCTTCCGTAGTTATAATTGTTATTCTACAACTTATTAGCTAACCGCCTCTCGACTAGTAGACTTAAATTAGCTGCTTGAATGACTTGCTGACTCGCTATTATCGCACTGTGATTCCCGAATGCTCCGATTCCAACCTAATGCCAATCCTCTCCTTTCTCTCTCTAATCTCTCTCTTACTCTCTTAATTAAAAAAAAATTTCAGCATTCATCGCTTATATATCTGTTCTTCCCACCTAAATTATTCTCGTGATTTCTTTCTAAAACTCTTTTCAATAAACCTTCTCCTCACGTGGTGTTCCAAAACATGCTCGCTCACTTACATACGTCTCCATGACAACCAAACAAAATATAATAAAATTGAGGTATTGCATAATGCTAAACTTCTACAAATAAGAATTAATAGAGAATATTAATATTTCAATTAATGCGCAGTTAAATTATCAAATACGAGTTCTTATAATATTAATATAGCAATAAATAAAATAGCTTAATAATATTTAATACAGTTTTTTCATTATTAATACATATATCTTTGATTAAATAATTAGATATTAGACAAAATTAAAGTAGTTATATGAATATTAAATTGTAAAATAAGTTGTTTACATTAAATAATATTTACACAAGTCTTGCTTGGTATATGATATATTATGTTAAATGTGAATGAAAAAATATATATATATACAAAACAATTTCATTCACAGTTTAACAGTGGATATTGAACTCCACTGGCCTGCACAAAGCCTGAACTCAACTCCGTTAAAAAAATACCTGTGAGATGAATTGGAGGGCCAAATTGCCCAACATCAGTGACTGACTTAATTAATGCTCTTCTGAAAGAAGGTAATTATTACAATAACAAACCAAAATTTAGATGAAAGCCTTCCCAGAAGATTAAGGCTCTTATAAGAGTAAAGATGGACTAACTCCATATTAAATCCTTTCCTGTTAGAGTTGGGATGCATAGATATCTGAATATTTTTGATCAGATGATGTATTTTTATGCCTGTGTAGCTCAGTGAAAGTGGTGTTTGCACTCCTCAGCACTAGACCACTCAAAGAAAGAGTGTCATGAGTTCAATTCTAGTCCCCAACTAGAAGAACTTTTTTACTAAGCCTTTTTTTCAACCAGTTCTCACGTTAGTTGATCTCTGGCACAGGCAAGCGGCTTCCCCCCCCCCCCTTCCTGGAAAGTTTCCAGGAAGGGGGGGGGGGAAGCTGCTCCCATAAACTCAAGAAAATCAACTATAGAATCCACACACCATTTCAGACATTAAAAATATTGTGTTGGGACCATGAGATGGCACTTGTTAACTGTCTCTTTACTGGATGCTGGCTGCTTAAAATTATTGATAATCTTGGGACGGCTATCTCTGATTGGCTACCAGTGGAGATTGAATTGTCCACTCAGTCTCCAAAAGTTAGATAGGGCTAAAATGGCCTCACCTACTCTTTATAAGGGAATAAAAGGCATTTGCTGAGTTTTTTTTTTTTTTTTTTGTGTGTGTGTGTGTTTAAATCCACTGCATGAGAGGTTGCACAGCTAGAGGTTGTAGTCTTTTGGAGAATATTTTCCTCTAAAACATAGGGAACACTGTTCCACAGAACTGAGATGTATGGAATGAAAGATGAATGGGAATAGCAGGTTCAATGAGTCATCAATTCAACTGTAAAAGAATGTTGAGCAGCTGTTACTTGTGTTTCTAGTAAACCACTAGAAGGACATGATAGATGCATTTCTGTTGAACAGCGCCCATGGAAATATCTGTAGAAGAGATTTGGTGGCTGAAGTGAAAGTCTTTGAGTGAGGGGTCATCGATTAACCAAACTGTCCTCTTCTGAGCCGCATCAATACTTTTAGATGTCTTAGGTTCGTCATCCCAAACATGATACCAGTATTCCAGAGTTGGGTGGATTTGTGATTTGTACAGAATTAGTAGCTGAACAAATCAAAAGTAATAATGTCTTGAGCAAAAAAAAGATGCCATGTTTTTTTAAAGCTATGGTTGGTATATGGTTATATTAGAAACAGCTAAGAGCATCAGTCTGAGAAGTGATATCTGGTCTTGACTGTTGAGTATTATCAAAGCAGGAGGAACATAAGATTTTTTTTTTTCCAAGGGGGGGGGGGGGATTGTGTTTTGGAAGCGGTAAAGGTGACTAAGTTATCACCCTATTTGAAAAAGAATGATATGGAGATCAGAGTTGGGCACTGATAGTAGCTGATGAAGCTTAATGTTTGTGCACTGTGAGATTTGTTGCATGAGTATGAGGAATGGAGAGTAATGTCATCAGCAAAGCTGTGGATAGGGTTTGAAGTCAGTGAGAGAAGGTCGTTTATCTATATCAGGAAGAGGATTGGTGAAACAAGATCTTGTAGAACACCTGCATTAATAGAAAAATCAGAAGGGAGAATACCTTCTGCAATTACACACACACTAAATGATTTAAGAGAAAAACTGCAATCCAGTTATATTAAGGGTGAAAGGCAGACCATAAGATTGCACTTTGCTGAGAAGTCTTTGATACTGAACCCAATGTTAAACCCTCTCATATCCCTTGGAAGAAATGTTAAGTGTAACAGCCCAAGTTTCTCCAAACCTTTCTGTAATGCATTCCAGAGGTGAGTGATGTAGGTTAGAGATCTACTGTAGATCATTGATTAGTTTACAGTTTTCCAGATGTTGAAGTAGTTGACCATTATTAATGTTTCCAGTACATTAGATCACACTGATGTGAGAGCAACAGCTCAATTAATTTGATGGATGTTTGTCTCCTTTTTTTTTGGAATTGGCTGTATATGGACTAGCTTCTGTGCTGTGGGGTGGATGTTGGTGGAGTATAATATAGTGGATGATAAAGACAGGCATTAGTTTGGAGTACATCTCTTGAGCACAGTGGGTGGAATACTATAGGACCTAAATCCTTTTTTTAGTATCTAAGTTATTCAAGATTCTTCTGATGGCTTTCTTGCAGATGGCAGAAGATGTGATGCAATCTTCCAGATAAAGTTGGTGGTGATTTACCATGGTCATCTGTGCAGGAGTTAGATTAGAAGAATGCCAGAAAGACAGCTTTATCTTTAGATGATGTTGCAATACTGCCATCTGGACAAGAAGCTTGAGCACAAATGGACAGAAATTGCACCCAAGAGCTTTTGCATGGGTACCAAGTTTTTACACTTTTATAAGAGTTGCAAGCTTTGGTGTAGCTGGAGTTTTTGTCTCATGTCACATAAAATATTCTTATTTTTTTCTTGTACAGTTTCTTGGGAAACCCTGGTAGGTTAGAATTTCGAACAGAGTGGGGAATGAAAATCTTCATTCCAATTTGAATAATTTCTTTCACTCAGTGATAACAAGTATCAAGATACAGAGAAAGGAAAAAAAGTAGTCTGACTGTGGAAAGAAGGATTAAAAGTCTCAGAATTCCACTTTGCATTGTTCTGCCAAAGAATATGAGGCTGTGAATGACTAGGGGAGAACATTTTACTAGAGATGAAACTTTGATGATGGCATAATTTGAATTACTGAGAGAGAGAGAGAGAGAGAGATAGACAGGGGTCACTTCAGTAATGTTTCTGGAAGGAACAGTGGTTAAGATCCAGAGTGTTGGGATGGAGAGGATTGTTGGATATTTTGGAATTGGACTTCAGTGATAAGAATTCAAAAAGGAGATCAGAATAATCTTTAGAATTGGAGTAATAGTAGAGACACTAGATAAATGATAAATAATGAAACAAAGGAATCTTAGGCTACAGAATGTTAAGAAAATTCAAGATTCGACATTCGATGGCAAGAAATATCAGATCACATTAAATGATTTATGTGATTCTTTTGTCTCCCTTGTGGCAAAAAGAATCAAAGTATAGTTTCAAGGACCAAACAAGAATTAAAGTGGGCAGTTAACATGGGCTGTGAGTGTTGCAGTGATTTGGAGTTCAGTCAAAAACAGGAATTCGTGTTTGGATGTCTTTAGGTGATAATATATACCATTTAAGTTAGTGTTTATGTCACATATTGAAGTGAATGTGGAAAAGTTTTTGTAAGGTTGTTAAACTTTTTTTTTTGTATTTTTGAGGGAGATTTGTTTTTATTTTAGCTGCATTGACACTGTGTCCATCAGAATTTTTCATGATGGTGTTTAAGAGGTGAAGAGAAAAAGAGCAGGAGAACATTCATTACTAATTAGAGCACACCGATACACAGCCTTCCTCCAGGCATGATCTGGCACTGTAGATGGTATTGAATTATACACCAGCTGATCAGGAAGCCACCGTAGCATTACCACCAGTTTCAGTCCCATATACTGTCTCATAGCCAGTCTAATACTGTTTTACTGCTGTATCCCAGAAGATGGGAGGAGAGACCCTGGATATCTACAGTATGTTTGGCACATCCTTGAAGGGTATCACTCACACTACATGGTAGGTTAAGGAAACAGAAGCTAGAACTCCTGCTCTGAGGACCAAACATAGTCTCAGCAATTTCAGGCACCAATATGCAAGGCTGCAGTGTTCCACTGGATGATGAAAGTCATCTACTACTCAGCAAATGGGATTGGTGGTAGAATTGTGAGGTGGATGGCTCTCAGATAGGTATCAGTAAGTTATGTATGGGATGCAATATCCTGGAAGAAGAAAGTCACTAGTGGTGTGCTGCAGGGATATGTTTTGGGACTGTTGTTATTTAACTTGTATATTAATGATATCGGAATGAATTTAACTTGTGGTATACAACTGTTTCCAGGTGATGCAAAATTGGTGAAAGTGACGAGGAATCCAGTTGACATTTTCTCCAGCCAGAAAGGTATCTTTTGACAGGATGAATGGATTGCTTATTGATAGCTCCAGGGTTCTCTTCATGGAAACAGGTCAACTGTTCCAGTTGATCATTTCTACTCGTGCTCTAACCACTATTTTTTCTTCATTTATCTTTATTTTTGATGGTAAATATATCACAGTAATCTAATTTTCACAAAAATGCAGAGTAAGAATTTCTGCACATTGGAACAGACATAGATAGGAGTTGTTGCCCGCAAGAAATTTTTGGTCATTAGTTATGATTAAGCAATTATATCACAATTTGGTTAACAGAAACCAGTATGTCAGTCATATAACTGTGGCTATGATTGAGAGAAGAATTACGAAAAGGAGACACAGACAACATAGAAATTATAGAAATATGAAAGTCAGTTAAAATAAATCAGAAAACAATGTGTGAACAATTCAAGCACAATAGAAAACAAAAAAATTACTGAAAGTCATCAAAGGTTACATAGAAATATAAAAATAAAAAAAAAAAAAAAAAGATTCCACCAAGGAGTAGTACAGTACAATAGAGAAAAAATAATAGAAATATGCAGTGATTTTTATAGGGATCTGTGCAAAGACAGAGAAAACATACCTATCTTGACTAAATTCTAAATTTAGATGAGGTAAACATTGAACTGCCAATCATTATAGAAGAATGATGGAAAGTTTTCAAATCAGCAAAGAATAATAAAAGTCTGCGAGAAGATGATATAATAGTAGAATACATGATATCAGGAGATTCATGGTTTCACAAGATAATACTAGATATATTCAATGATATTTTAACTACAGAAAAATTCCATAACAATGGCATAAGTCAATGAAGGGTAACATGGATGTTATTAATAACTATAGACCAATGAGTTTATTATTGCAATTTGTAAAAATTTTATATCCATTATTTTAAATAAAATCATAAGGTTTTTGGATGACTGTTGCCCAAGTAATAGAAAAAGTAAATGAATATCATCTTCCTACATATTGAGCATTTATAGATTTTGAAAAATCTTTTGAATCTTTATATCAGTAAAAAATAATAAACCGCTCAAAACAGCAGGACATTTCAGCAAAATATATCGAATTATTAGAAGCTTTATATAAATTCCACAGCCTGTACAAAGTTAAAACAGCAGGGAATGGGATACAACATTGAGAGAGGAATGGGACAAGAAGCTCTAGTATCGTTCACATTGTTTAAGCTACATTCAGAAGTTTTTAGGGATGTATCGTAAGAAAATTGTGGATGAAATTTAAACGATTTGTTTTTCAGGTGATATTGTTCTTAGAAGATTAACATGAATAAAACAAAATTCAGATCAAATTGAATGAAAATTAGCAAGTTATTATTCTTATTGAAATTGTCGATGATTATACATGGGTGGTCTGAAAAGGCCTCGGCCATAGATGGCAACACTATCAGCGCGATTTTTTTTTTTTTTTTTTTTTTTTTTTTTTTTTTTTTTTTTTTTCCCTTCTAAGTTGGTATATTTGTCATAAGCCTCCATGTGAAATTGCAAGTCATTCTATCAAGTAGTTTGTTTTATACAGCTGTCTGAAGCAAAAGTGTTGTCTGTATCCCATGAAATGGATAAAATTGAGTATCATGTGATTATAAAATTCTTTGTAAAAGAAGGTTTAACGCCAAAAGAAATTCATTTGAAGTTCTTTTGGGCACTCTTCTCCTTCGTTTTCGACAATTAAGAATTTTAACAAGAATAAAACTGATTTTGTACATCGATTTATTACTGTGGATGAGACTTGGATTCACCGTTACATACCAGAATCCAAACAGCAGTCAAAACAGTGGAAAGAAGCCGGTTTTCAACTCCAAAGATGACAAAGTCGGTTCCATCATAGGAAAGGTCATGGCATTGGTGTTTTGGGATGCTAAAGGCATTTTGTGTATTATTTATCTTTAAAAGAGTAAAACAATATTATTCTGATCTTTTAGCCAGACTAGACAAAAAAATTTGTGAGAAAAGACCTGGTTTGCAGAAGAAAAAAATCATCTTTCATCAGGAGAATGCACCTGCCGACAAAGATGTTTTGGCAATGGAAAAATTAAGGGATCTGCACTATGAATTGTTGGAACATCCAACATTTTTCTTCGAATCAAGAGGGAATTGCAGCTGTAGAGGTGGTATTTTGCAGATCTTACTGAGAACCACTACAGGGACAGGATAATGGCGTTGGAGCATCACTGGAATAAATGTATTAGTCTTAACGGAGATTATGTTGGAAAATAAAAACAATTTTGAAATTATAAATTCGTTTTTTTTTTTTCATTGTTAGGCCGAGAACTTTTCAGACCATCCTCGTATTTACTATGGAAAAATAGCTTTAAGAAAAACAAGATAAAGAAATAAATAGAATAATCACACCATGAAATCCTTATGATGCCAAAGCATTTAAAGATTATATCTGTTAGGAGAAAAAAAAAAACTTTTTGATAAGTGCATTATTCCTGTATTATCTATTGAAGTGAAACTTGGGCAGTGACTTGAAAATAGGCCGAATGTTATGTAAAGAGCCTTGGAGAAAAGAATGCTCTTCATAACAAAAAAGGATAGGATTAAAAATAATGGAATAACATATTGCTAGAATAGAGGTGTTGTGAATTATTGTGAAGCCAGTAAATGGAGATGGACTTGTCATATTAACAGATGAATGGAATACAAAATTAAGCAAAGTGGATACCAAGAGAAAGAAAGAGAAGGAAAGTTTGCCAAAGAACAAGATGGAGCGATGATCTACAAAGGTAGACATTAGATGATGGACATCAGCTAAGGTGAAACAGCTGGAAATATATTGGGAGGCTTTTATTCAGTAGTGGATGATAATAGGAGAATGAAGAAGAATGGTGATCTGAATGAACATTTACACAGCGCTGTTAATATGCTAGTATGGATTCAGTTAATATGCTAACTTGTTGAAGGGCCAGTTAACTGAGGGTATATTTATTTGAGTGTTGGATAAGTGAGAGTTGTATTTGACTTCTCCTTTTTTTTTTTTTTTTTTTAAAGCAAAATGTGAAGAAGCATTACAGAGATGTCCTTGGTTCTCGATGTGCAGGAGTTTGAAGATTTATAATTTCATGATGTATCTCTTGAAAGTGTTGCAGAAAAATCATCAAAATTTTTCTCATGACTAAAGCAACTTTCTTATTCATATAAACAAATTAGAGTTTTTGCATCTGCGATATTTAAAAGTAATTTAATTGCTGGCAAATTGTATTAATTAGCAGTTCTTAATTGAGATAATATTACATCTAGTAAATGAAATAGTTATTAAATACCAACATACTTTTGTTTTATTTAATTGCCAATTGACCCTGACCACTAGCTCATTAAAGACTGTTATAATTATTAGATCAAGTGAAGAATCAAGCTCAGGATTTAATCATGTTGGAAGGGAAGTTAAAGGACATACTCATACTTATTACCAAGTTCTAATTGATTCTCGGGATTGTCCTTTTGTGGTAGGTCCTTTTAATATCATTACATATCATTGGATTTTTTTCTTTTTTTATATTTTTTTTCATTGTCTGCTTTTGTTAAATATATTGCAGAGAACTCAGACAGAAGCTGTAACATTTTTAGGAAATCAAGATAACAGCCGATCATTATATGCCATTCCAGGTAAATTACTTTTTTCTTAGGTGATACCATACTTAAAACTTATTATGATTAAGGGAATGCTGTTATTTCTGGACCACTTTAGCAAAAATGGTATGGTAACTGTTTAGCATAAATAAATCTCGCACTAGTATAGAAGTATTTTGAGATTATCTTAATAACACAAAAGTTACAGTAATGTTTAACATCACATGTACAACAGCTGTATTCAAATGCAAATAAAAAAAAAAAAAGTACAAGTCTTTGAGACATCCACATATCAGATGTCTCTACTACTGACCTTTATATTATTTATTTTATTTGCAGTTGAATACAGCCATTGCCTTGTGGAAATACAGACATTGTTGCGGGTCCAAGTTAGGATGACCAGTTTTGTCACCGTTTTGGTGTACCTGTAAAGTTAACCTTGCTCAAGCTTTTGAAGGTAGTTTTTCAATTTTATTAATTTTTACATAAATTTTAATATATAATTTGCATTTAATTTATGCAATTAGTTTTAATATGTCTGGGGAGAGAAAAGAGAAAGTGATGCGACAAGGCCAAAAGATTGTATATCTAATTATAAGAATAGGCTTGGTGGTAATTTCATATGTCTATACACAAATGAAAGGAGCATCAGAAACAAAGGGGTTGAGTTCATTGCTTTATTGAATACGATGTGGCCTAAGATTGTTGGCATTAGTGAAACCTGGCTATCAGAATCAGGTATGCTAACTGGGATCACATGTAATGGGTATACTATTTTTAGGAATAACAGAAGAGATGGAGAGGAGGGGAGAGTACTACTAATTATATCAGATGACTTAAATCCATTTAGGGTAGAAATGCAAGAAAACAATGATGGTAACAATGTCCCATGTAGCAGTGAGTTTGAGGCTATCTGGTGTAAAGTGGAGGCTAACAGAATGAAATATATGGTGGAGTGTTGCTACAGACCTGGAAGCTCAATTGCAGGGGACGAGGAAATGCATCGCCAATTTAGCCTTATGGGTACTAAACAAGTGATCATTATGGGTGACTTTAATTTTCCAAACATTGATTGGAAGAGAAATCTCATGATAAGAAGGAAGAGGACTTGAGTGAATTGCGCCGAAACAAATTTCTCAAGCAGCATCTGAAAGAAGGAACTCGAGGTCAAAGAGTGCTGGATTTGCTTATAGCATCAGAAGAGGTCTCTGTCAAGAATATGGCTATTTTACCACCAGTTGGTGACAGTGATCATGCTGCATTTTCTTGGGAAATATCAAATTGTGTTGATGCTCTGATTAGAACAGGTTACATGCTGAACTACAAAGCTGGAAATTATGATCATCTTAGGAAAATACTATCTTTGATCCCATGGTATCAGATTGAATGGGAAAAATGTCAGCAATGCATAGGAATCTTTGAAAAAGTGCTTAAATGAGGTGGTATTTGAATGTATCCCTAGTGTTCAAAGAATAAATAGGTTGGGAGTGAAAATACAGTGCAACCTTATTAAGCAAGAAATCCATATGAAGATGATGTGGAAAAAATATTGTGAGAATAAGAGTGAGAGGAGTTATGAAATATACACCCTCTGTCCAAAAAGAAACCGAACTTTTGATAGAAAATAAAACACAGGCTAATTATAATTATTCAAATCATTTATTTCAATCAATATACTCTTCCTCAGCTTCAATACAGCGTTTGGTACGTCAATTAATTCGTTAAATGAGTTTTTTATATCAGTTTTTGGGATACTGTTGAGGATCGTGGTTACTGCCGCTTGAATGTTTTCAATGGTGTCATATCACTTTCTTTTCATCGGCAAATGAAGTCGGGGGACCAGAAAGAAGTCACAGGGTGCTAAATCAGGTGAATACGGTGAGTGATCCAACACACAAACTTGGTTTTTGCTCAAAAACTGGCTCACAATGTTCAAACGATGAGATGGTGTATTATCGTGTAAAAGTGACCAGCTGCCTGCATCACAATATTCATGCCATACACGGCGAATTCTCCCTATCAATCGCTTAAAATCTTTGACATAAAACTCACCATTGACTGTTTGGCCAAGCAGAACGAATTCTTTGTAGATAATGCACTTGGAATCATAGAAAAAAATCAGCATTGTCTCTACTTTTGACTTTTCCAAGCTACTTTTTTTTTTTGGATGCCTTTCTTCTGGTGGTCTCATCAGGATCATTGAAGACTTATATTGGAACCAAAAGGCATCTGTTCAAGTTGATGACATTATTACAGACTCCATTAACATCAAACGAGGAGTAAGGCAAGGGATGTGTGCTGTCGTGTGCTGTCACCTCTTCTTTTTAACATATACTCAGAAACCATATTTCAAAAAGTCTTTAAAGGAAGAAAGGAAGGGATTAATGTAAATGGTCTAATCATCAGTAACATCCGAAGACGCGGCTCTCTTGGCTGACAATATTCAGGATCTTCAAACTCTTCTGAAACTAGTGAATGAAGAGAGTGAAAAAATGGGATTAAAAATATCACCAAAACTAAATTCATGGTCATAAACAAGAAACCAATTTTTAATTCAGCACTTTCTTTAAATAGAAAGAGTGGCAAAGTTTAAATATCTCTGATGCTGGTTAAATGAAGATTGCAACCCAGAAATGGAAATAAAAGTTAGAATTGAAATGGCAAGAAAAAATTTTCTCTTAATGAAATCAACACTGTGTAACCGCAGTTTAAATTTAGAGCTTAGAGTACGCATGGGTAGATGCTATGTATGGTCTGTACTGCTGTGTATGGTGCAGAAACTTGGACATTGAAGACAACATCAATAGAAAGACTTGAAGTCTTTTAGATGTCATTATACAGACAAATGTTAAAAATCCCATGGACAGCAAAAATGTCCAATCAGGAAGTACTGGAACAGGTGGGGAAATCACTTGAACTTTTAGATACCATAAAAAGAAGGAAAACTGCTTACCTTGTTCACCTACTTCGTAATGAAAAATATAAGATACTTCAATTGATTATAAAAGGGAAGATAAATAGAAGAAGAGGACAAGGAAGACAAAGAAAATCTTGGCTGGCAGACATCAGACAATGGACTGGCATGAACTCTGAGAAACTGCTCAGAGTGGCTGAGGATCGCTCAAAATTTGCTAAGTGGTTGCCGTTGCCAACTCTGATAGGAGATGGCACTCAAAGAAGAAGAATATGTAAATCAAGATCTGAACCAAGAATTTGAAATTATTAATCAAATGTTTGTAAAAAAAATAGCTACAATAAAAAAATAAAAATAAAAATAAAATAAAAAAACCAGTTCATAAGATCTTCCATAAAAATACCGTTAAAAGCAAAAAAGATTACAAGAATGCCATACATTACGCGTATTTCAGAAAAATTAGATAAAACACTACTTAAATACAATATTAAGACAACCTTCAATCCCCAGGCAAAATTAAGAAATTTACTTAGCTCTTCCAAAGATCCTCTTCCATACCTTCCCCACCCAAGGGTATACAAAATTCAGTGTACCTGTAACCTATGTTAGATAGGGGAAACAGGATGCACCATCCCAATTAAAAAAGATGAACAAATGCCACATTAAATACCTCTGCTATGGTAAAACAGGCCTGTCAGACCACACACTCCAAACATGTCACAGAATTGGCTGGAAAGGCACCAACATGTGGTTTAACATGTCCCTGTGCCACACCAAAATGTGGTTTAAAAGATAATTCAAAGGAGCCTGTGAAATATTGAAACATCATCCAATTCTGAACTAGAATTGTAATGTCGTAATGTAGGTTTTTTTTTTCCTCACCAGAGGTCGAAACATCGAATGTTACTTTCTTAATGATAAGAAAGTAATGTGTGTTGTGTCTCCATAAATTCTTCACTGTGAATGCTGACCACAGTTTAATTTAAAAAAAAAAAAAAAAAAAGAAATATATATATATATAACAATTTTGCTAATATCTACTAAAAAATAATAACTTAGCTGAGCAACATGCATACTGCAACCACTACTCCAGTCAACACTAGTATCCTCTCCTCTGTGACTATAGTCTCACAGGAAGTTCTTTTAAGGAAGAAATTTAAGAACTTTCTAAGTCATTAGAGAAGACAGTCAACATAATGAAAACCGAAAAGCTGATCCCTTGGAGTCAAACATTATGGTAGGAGTTCAAGCCCATGCATGTAGTATTGTTTTGGGAAAATTTAAAGAAAAGGGCAAGAATAATGATGATAAGAAATAATAATAGTAAATGCTTACAAATTTTTTCAAAAAACATGAAAGAACATGAAAACAAAAACTAGGCTTTAGAGTCTCAGTGGCAAACTGGGGGGAAAAAAAAAAGTATTTTTTATTTTATTTTATTTTTTATCCCATGGTATTATTACACCAGATCATAGAAGTCAAATTCATGTATTTTATATGGCACCTTTTCTGGGTTATAAAGTTCACATTTGGAAATATTCATACAATTTAGTAAATGCATTGGCGATGCTTCCTCGATGTTACAAATTTTGCAGATGGGAAAGACTTTGATGCCATTGCTAAACTTGATTGATCTTGTATGGCCAGTCTTGAGGTGAGAGATCATGGTAGTGGCACAACGATTAAACTTGGAGTTGATGCTAGCTCCTGGTTTTTCTGCTGAATACCAGTGGTGAGTCATGTCCTGGAGAATTGTTCTTTTCATGTTTTCTTTTTGAGTGGTTTTAAAAAGATTGAAATCTGTGGTATCACTGGATGTTGTAGCCCTTTTTGTTCCTACTTCATCTGCAGTTTCATTTCCCTTTAATCCCACATGGGATGGAATCCATTGGAAAATTATTTCGGAATCCTTATGTAGTTTATGTTTTTTGCTATATCTCTAAGTATTTCTTTATGGCTAGTGTAGCAGTTCTTAATAGCTTGAAGGGCTGCTAAGGAATCTGTGAAAAATATTAACTCCTTTGGGTTTTGTTTATCCAAATGTTGTAGTGCTGTGTAAATGGCTATTAATTCTGCATGGTATGAGTTGTATCCAGTACTGTTAGTTATTTTTAGTTCTATATTTTGAGAAGCCATAGCTGAGGTACACCACTCCCAGAATTGCCATTTGGATTTTTGGAGCGCCATCTGTGTAGATCTTTATTGAGTTAGGTCCATATTCCATATTTTTGAAAGAGCTAATGATCTCAAGATTTCAGGGTTTTCTAGGCTTTTTTCCTCATATTTCCCTATTTCAAAGTCGATAACTATATTTTTCCTGTCTTGATTTGGCGGAAATGCTGGGTAGTTGGCTATTTTATTTTAATAAATATTTCCGATATTTTGGCAACGTCACGTTGCCATCTTCTAAACAAACTTACAAAAAAAGGCATGTGCGTGTAGGCACTACAACACAGTAACTGAGAATGAAGAGATGAAGCTATTGTTCTCCTAAAAGTCCTGGTGGTGCCCTCTAGTGGGCTAAGTCGGTGTTCTTGACCGTTGGGCTGAAGGTCTGCTGATGTAAGCCCCCCAAATTTGGGGCAGTCACATACAACCAAATTTGTTGAGGTTTGGAGAGTTTCTTAGGGCTGAGGCTGATTCCATGAATAGTCTTTCGAATTTGTATTTGCTACAGTGTATTACTGTAGCTTTCTTCCACCATATTCTGTGGCGTGTATCCAGAGCATGGTCTGCAAGACCAGAATGGCTGTACTTGTGAAAATGGATGTAGTCCTTGTGTTCAGAAATTCTGATATTTGCTGTCCTGCCTGTTTGGCCAAAGTAAGACAGTTTACAACTGCAAGGGACCTGGTATACGCCAGGTAGGTCTAGGGGAAGTGGTTGGGCTTTAGTGGAGCGGATAAGGAATGCCAATTTTCTGCAAGGTCTGTAACAGGAGGTCAGGTCATGTTTTTTTAAGATTTTGGTAATCTTTTCTGAGGTGCCTCGGATGTAGGGAATGGTGATGGATTTAGAGTAATCCTTGTTGTGGAGGGGATCTGTGGTTTGTAGGTTCTAATATTTTTGGGGAGGGGGGGAGCATTGGCTGAGAAAAAGTGTTGAGGATGTGATTTAGTTCAGTGTTTAGGGCCAAGTCGTTTGAACAGATTAGTTTAGCCCTGTTGTATAGTGTTTTCACTACTCCATATTGTTGTGAGGGGGGGGGGGATTGTTGGTGAATGTATCTGCCTGTATGGGTGGGTTTTCTGTAAACTGAGAAAACCAAGGTTCCATTAGGCTGGCGGGTGACTAGTGTGTCTAGGAAAGGGAGGCTGTTATTTTCCTCTTTTTCCAGGGTGAACTTAATTCTAGAGTGTTGGTTGTTTATGTGTGTTAAGAAGGAGAGGAATGTTTCAGAGCCATGTGGCCAAATAGCGAACACATCATCAACATAGCGAAACCATATGGTTATTTTTTGTGGGGTAGAGGCTAAGGCTTTTTCTTCAAAGGTCTCCATAAAGAAATTGGCCAAGGGTGGGGAAAGTGGTGAACCCATGACTGTTCCCTCTATTTGTTTATAGAATTTTCCCTGCCAAACGAAATAGCCTGAGCTCATTGTGAACTGAAATAAGGCTGAGATATCGGGAGAAAATTTAGCTTGGATTAGCTCTAAAGTTTCCTTGAGTGGGACATTTGTGAATAAAGAGGAGATGTCAAAGCTGACCATTATGTCAGTACGTCGGAGTGTAAGGTTTTCTATGCTGGCTTTGAAGTGGGCTGAGTTTTTTATGTGTTGATGGTGTGTTGCCAGTATAGTGTGTGAGCTCTTTGGCCAAATGTTTAGCTAATTTGTATCTAGGGGAATCAATGCCATCCACTATGGGACGTAATGGCACATTTTCTTTATGTATTTTTGGGAGTCCGTAAATACGGGGGGATATAGAGTTAAACGGCTTTAATCTGTTGGTAACTTCTATTCATAACAACTCTTCATTCTCAGTTACTGTGTTGTAGTACCTACACGCACGTGCCTTTTTTTTGTAAGTTCCTTTAGAAGATGGCAACGTGACGTTGCTGAAATACCGGAAATATTTATTAAAGTATAATTTAATTTATATTCTTAACTACGTTGTTCAATTCCTTAAGTGTTTTATTTGGACAATCCAAGGGAATTTTATTTGCCATGATTTCATGCATTGTTGATTTTTTCTTTATTCTGTTTGTTGGTCGCCAATTTTTAAAAAGTTCACTTGTTCTATGATGTGCAGGGTTGGCTCTTTTTTCTACAAATTTAGTAAGATTTTCTTGCCACCTAATTTTTAAAGGAACAAGATTGGATTCGAATTCTGCTATTTTTCCAGGAGTTGTATTCCTTAGTCCACATATGATTCTAGCTGCATTTTTCTGAATTTTTATAAGCTTGTCTAAACGTTTGTGGTGTTTGCATCCAGATAGGTAAAGCATATTCCATTATGGGTCAGATAATAGAGGTGTATGTGACTTTTAAGGTTTTAGCATCAGCTCCACGCTCTTTACCTGAGATACTTTTCATGATATTTAGTCTTCTTTTTGCTCTGAGTGCAACATTGTTGATATGTTTATTGAAGCTTAGTGATGGATCCAGAGTACTCCAAGGTATTTGGAGTTTTCATTAAAGGTAATTAGTTGACCGTTTAGTTTAATCTTTGGTCTCCACTTTCTGATTATTAATGGTAAATACACAAATTTCTGATTTAGTAGGGTTAATTTTGATTTTTTTAGTTTTCACAGTATGTAGATAAACTTTCAGTGGCTTTGTTTAAGTGGCCTGCTGTTTCTAGGTTGTTGTGAGTTGAGAATAAGACCAAATCATCAACAAACATAGCTATCTTTGTTTCTTTATTTATATTTTTATCTAAGTTGTTTAAGTAGATGAATAAAAGGAGCGGGCTCAAAATGCTGCCTTGAAAGAGTCCCTGTCTTATTTTTACTTTCTTGGAAAAGGTATTATTTATTCTAACTCGAATTGCTCTATTTCTTAGAAAGTCATAAATCCAGTTTAGAACTTTCCCTTCTATTCCAATATGACAAAGTTTGGAAAAGAGTTTCTGCCGCCACACCTTGTCAAAGGCATTTCTAAAATCTGTAAAAGCTGCAATGGTGGATTTGGTCTGAAAGTTATCTTGAAATGTCTGAGTTAAGTAGTGAAGTTGATCAATTGTTGAGTGATTTCTTCTAAAGGCAGCCTGAAAATGTGGTAGTATATTATTTTTGTTTAGATAGTAATTCAAACTTTGGAGTATCATTTTTTTCATCAATTTGCCTGGAATTGAAGTCAATGAAATTGATCTATAACTTCCTGGTTGGTCTTGAAGTTTGTTAGGCTTTAAGATTAGTATGATTGTGGCTGTCTTCCAGTCTTTTGGAGCTTTTTCTTGTTTTAGGCTATTGTTGTATAGGCAAAGTAGCCAATCTAGGCACTAGGGAAGGAGGATGTTTGATCATAATTCCTTGTATGTTATTTAATCCACATGATTTATTTATATCTAGTCTCTCCACGGCATCTCTCTATTCAGAGATTGTAAATGGATCCCAGAATAATTTGTTTTTATATTTTGGGGAGTTTGCAGCTTTTTTCTTCTGTCAAGCCTGTTTGGATATTTGATGGTCTTTCCTAGTATTCATCTCTAGTTTGCTTATATTTTGAAAATGAAAGGCCAAAGTATTTGCGATCTCCCTGTCTTCTATTTTGATATTTCCATCTGGATCTTTTAGCGTGTTAGTCTCACTTGCCTTTGGTAGGTCTCTTTGTAAATTAGCAGTCAGTTTCCAAAGTTTGTTTTTATTTTTAAATAAAATTTACTCAACTGGTATCCCCCCAATAGAATGGAAAAAAGCAATTGTGATTCCTATCTTTAAGAAAGGTAATAGAGATGACCCTAAAAACTATAGAGGTATCAGTATACTAAATTCATGTTACAAAATATACAGCAGAATCTTAAATAACAAACTAATGAAATATTCCGAAAACTTTATTCTAGAGGTACAAAATGGATTTAGAAAAGGACGATCATGTATAGACCCAGCCTTCTGCCTAAAATTAATAATAGAGAAAAGAAAAGAATATAATTTAGAAACACATATTGCATTTATTGACTTTGAAAAAGCATTTGACAAAGTTAAAAGAAACATATTATTTAACATATTAAAAGAAAGACAAATACCAAATAATATCCTAAAAGCTGTCACAAGTATATATGAAAATAATCAAATACAAATAAGATTAAATCATGAGCTATCATATACAAGAGATATAAACCAAGGGGTCCGACAGGGATGTCCCCTCTCAGCAACTCTTTTTAATATCTACTTAAATGAAATAATAATAAAATGGAGTAAAAATTTACATCAGGAATTAAACTTTCACCTACAGTTAACTTAAACACTCTCCTCTTTGCAGACGATCAAATAATAATTACAAATTCTGAAGATAACTTACAGAAAGATTTAAAGATTTAGATTTAAAAAGCTATTTTAAATCTAAATGAGATATCCAAAGATTATGGTATGATAATATCAACGGAAAATTCAAAAACTATGGCCTTTAAAGGACAAGATCCAGCAAGAACTAAAATAGTATTAGATAACAAGATCTTAGAACAGGTGAATTCATTTAACTACCTAGGATGTATGATCACTTATGAAAATGAAAAAGATATAAACATAAAAATTGCAAAATATTTAAAAATAACAGGAGTAATTAACTCTATATTTAAGCCAAACCTAGTTCAAAAACAAACCAGGCTAAAAGTATACAATACATTAGCCCTACCGGTCTTAATGTATGGAAGCGAAATCTGGACAATAAAACAAAAAGACAAACAAAGATTAACAACAGCAGAAATGAAGTTTATGAGAAAAACTGCAAAGTATACCCTATTTGATCACAAAAGAAACGAAGATATTATGAAAGAATTAAACCAAGAACCAGTAATTGAAAAAATAAAAAAATATAAACATAGATGGATGGAACACGTTCAAAGAATGAAAACAGAAAGATTACCAAAACAAGCCTTAAAGTACAAGCCATTAGGAAAAAGAAAACCAGGACGTCCTCTCAAACGATTCAACAATAACTTCTAAGGCCGGAACAGGCCATATAAGTCCTAAATCCTTGATACGTATGATGATGATGATGATTTCCAAAGTTTGGTATCTGAAGTGTTTGGATTTAAGCTGTGGCAAAATTCTTGCCACCTAGTTCTTTGTAATATATTATATTTTTGTTTAATTTCAGCATTTATCTTGTTGTACTCAATCCTGGTTTCTGGAGAGCTTCCAATTTTTAAGATGTTAAATAATTCATTTCCTTTAGTTATTTTACTGCCATGTTCCTGATGAACCTTTGTGTAGTTTGAAATAACTTTTCTCCTATAGCCCTTTGGGATACTTTTCTTTGCTGCATTTAGGATAGTATTCTTCCAAGCTGTGTAGTCTTTATCTAAGTCATCATGGTATGTGTGATCTTTCAGCATTTTACTTACTTCATCCTTGTATTTCTCCCAATTTGCCTTCTGGAAGTTCCAATGATATTTTCATTTTTGGGTGGGGTCTAGTCATTTTGGGGTTCAGATTGATTAATACTGGGGTATAGTTGCTTCCTACTGGTTCCAAAACAGATCAGATAGCTTTGTTGTGAAGATCTGGAGACACTGCAGCAATATCTGGGGCATCTTTTGTACCATAAGAATGAGACAGGTAAGTGGGTTCTCCACTGTTGAGAGTTATTAGTCCTGTTTCATCTAAGAAATTACTCGGGTTTTCTCCTCCTGGGTTTATTTCCTCAGAACCCCGTAACAAGTGTTTGCTATTCATGTCTCCTAAGATAATGGAGTTTTCTTCAATGAGATGGGATAGGCTGGAAAGATTTGGTTCAGGTTTGTCAGGAGGATGGTAACAATTCAATATGTTTAATGGCTTTTTACTTGGTTCCAGTATTTGAATTCCTTGTTTTCAGTTTCTTCTGCTACTATGTCTAACTCAACAACTTTATATGACAAGTTTCAGATTAGTATCAGAAGCCCTCCTCCATTTTGGTCAGTTGGCCTATCTTGTTGTATGATATTATAGTTTTTAATGTTTAGTCTGCTGGTTTGTCGAAGTTTGGTTTCCTGGATGCAGATAATATCAGCATCATGTTTGTCAGCTAGTAGTAATAGTTTGTTTAGTTTTTTTTTTGCTTGCTGGAGTAATGATAGCATTTAAATTACATTGGATGATATTAATATTTTTTGTAATGGGTGGAATGATTTGCTCATTTCTCAACCCTGACATCATTTCCAAATCAAGAGTCGCGTTGGCTGCCCTGTACACAGTAGCATAGATATAATCATTGAAATTTGTCTCCATGATGGGGGGAAAAAAAAAGAAATGCTGTTGTCGTTAGGTCATCCAGAGGGCACCACAAGGAGGTGACAGGCAGACTTTTCCCTCCACATTGATTCATTCAGCTATGGAGTCATATGGTGAAGTTCTTTGCAAGGATAGAAAAATCAGAACTCAACGGTGGATGCAAGAAGTTAAAAAGGCAGTCTGGGGGAGGAGTACATCAAAAGTTCTTAGCAAAATAGTCAACAGATGTCCTAAGAGAATACAGAGAAAATGAAGCAGTGTGTAAAAATAGTTAAACAAAAGTAATTGTATGATTTTGGTAAGAATATAGAAGATAAATATCAGGAAGGTGGCAAAATGCTCTGGAGTCTATTAAAAAAACTTGGAAATTGAGAAAAGGCTAGAATAAAATTAATTGGTTGATAAAGATGACATGAAAACTAAAGAGAATTAATCTGAAAGATTATTAAATGAAACAAGCAGTGACAAAACATTCACAGAAAATATTCAAGAGGAATGCATTCAAGATTACATATCAATTTTTAGGAATACTATCAAAAGCATGAACCGTGGAAAGGCAGCTGTAGAGGTGATGTTCAATTAGCTGAAATGTAAAAGTATAGAAGTTTTACAGTGGCTACACTAAATAATTCAGAAGTTTGAATTCTAGATGAATGGAGTATAGTTCTATTTGAGTAGTAGTAATCGGCAGTTAGGATTGAAGGAAGTGCTGAAAGGTGATTTGGTGTAAAATCAGATGTGATACATGTGTGCCCTCTATCTCTATTATTATTTTGCATGTATATCATCAATACAACATCAACATTTGGTATAAAGAAACAAAGAAAAGGAATATGACCATAAATATAAATAAAACTAAAACAATGATCATATCCAGAAACCAACCAAAACACATAATAAAAATAGAGAACCATCAACTGGAATAAGTCCACTCCTTTAAATACTTGGAATCATATATATAAGAAGATGGTAGACTAGACAGAAATTAACAATAGGATAACCAGGGGAACAAAGCTATGCTATGCAATGAAATGCCCACTCCTAGATAAGAAAGAAATCATCCAGAATACCAAAATGTCAGTGTACTGTTCAGTATTTCTACCAACATTAACATACAGTTGCGAGTTGGTGTTTACCAACAGGAAACACAAATAAACTACAAACAATTGAAATGAAATATCTTAGGAAAGTGGCACAAAAAACAAGACTAGACCGAATAAGAAATCAAACTATAAGAGACAGCCTTCACGTTGCCTCTCTGAACTAATTCATAACGCAAGCCCAAATGAGGTGGTTTAGCCAGCTTAATCGAATGGAAGAAGGAAGAATAGCAAAAACTGTATACAAAAGCCAGAAAATAGGAAAAAGAAACACAGGCAGACCCAGGAAAGGTTGGCAAAAGGAAATTAAAGAAAAATTGGAAAAGAAGGGAATTAACTGGAAAGAAGCAAAACAGCAAGCCTTGGGCAAGACGGCATGGAAATCTCTTTGGCAAAATCTCAACGCTTAAAAGCACAAGAGATCATAGACAATGAAGAAGAAGACAAGTAGTGATGAGAGCTTGGTCCACCTTTACCACAAGTTGCGTCAGTCCAGAAGATACTTCAGGTGCAAACTTTGTTTGCTTACACTTGGATAAAGGATTAAACTTAATTTATTATAGTCTAACCAAGTGGGGAAAAAACTTCCAACATCTTTCTCTAAATCCAGAGTAATTTAATAATAAGGTGAGACACCTTTTGGCAACTTGTATAGGTAAATATGACCTTTCCATTGCTTCCACCTTAGTATCACCACCTCTGGGTCTGGCTCCCACTGACGAGACCTCAACAAAGGTCGAAACCAGTCTGGGTAGTGGCCCTTCCTTTAATGCATAGCATTATACATGTCCGCAAGGAGATGTGCTTTGCATTATGGGAGATACTTCAGGTGCAAACTTTGTTTGCTTACACTTGAATAAAGGATTAAACTAAATTTATTATAGTCTAACCAAGTGGGAAAAAACTTCCAAAAAAAAACTATAGAATGTGTCATGACTTATGGGCCACCCTGTAGAACAGGCTGCATCATTCCATTTAGATCTTAACACCTCCAATCTGTTTAGGTAACCATACTACCTTAGATGGTTACCTACTCTGCTCACACATTCCTGAATGCTAACAATGTCAAGTTCCTTCCTAATATCTTCATTTTTAATGATTCTGCCTTTGATGCCATCTGTTCATGCCCATAATTTTCCTCAGAACTCTTCACATCAGTAGGATCAGGTCTTTGATCAATTGTTTTAACCAAACTCTCACATCATAAGTTAATATTGTTTTGTATACTGTTTTATATTGTTTTGGCTAATTTCTCTCTTTCTTTAGCAATAACTGTTCTAAAAGAAACTATCAGGTCCAGAAGACCAAATCTCTCCATTTCTTTCTATTCTCCAAATTTTTTCTTCATGAACACTGTACTAGTTCAGGTTTCTTTCTTATCTGGTCTTTCTCTCCTCCTTTTCTATGGTCTTCCACTTGTGTCTTCCTCCTCAAATTTCATATCATACATTCTTCTTGGTATTCTTTGTAAATTCATTCTTATTAGATATCCAAACCACTTCAAAGATCATAAACATTTCTTCAACACTCTTTAGATCCTAATCTATTCCTAATGCACATTTTTATTCTATCTTTCCTTGTTTTTGCTAATATTGTCCTTAAAACTTTCATTTCCATTATTTGTATTTGAATTGCATCTTTTTTTTGTTAGTCTCCATGTATCTGCAGCATAAATCAAAATGGACAAATAGTAACTACTGTTAATCAAAAGCTTGCACTTCATTGGGACTTCACTGTCCCAAAGTAGACTACTCACTGTTAAAAAAGATCTGGACAAGTGAAATCTTCCTCGTTATCTCCTGGTCTAAACTTCATTGCTTTTCTATTTCCTTATTTAATTTGTCATCTTTGCTAAAAATAAATTGTGCTGCCTAAATAGCTGAAATATTTTATTTGTTCTGTAGGTTCTTCACTTAGAATGCAAATGAAGTCTTCCATGTTACTTCCAAGGGCCTTATTTTCACAGCTTTGGTCTTTTTTATTACTAATTTTCATGCCAAATTTTTGGCATGAAAATTAATTCAGCCATATTTGCTAGAATCACTACATCATCTGCAAAAGCCATGTGTGAAAAATCCTGATTTCTTTCAGTTTCCTGTATCCTAGGAGGAACCTTTTTTGTTTTTGTTTGGCATGCCTTTAAAATTTCATTCATCCATTACTATAATGAAGAGAACAGGGCTGAGGATAATACAGTCTTGCCTCACTCCTACATTTGTTTCAAATTCTTTTGATCTATTATTACAGGCTTACATAATTTCTGTTACTTTTGTAGAGGCTTTGTGTGGCTGCTATTAAGTTATCTTGTATCTTGTTTTTCTTTAATGTTTGTCATTTAAGTGCCTGGGAACTCGGTCAAAGGCCTTTTTGAAATCTATAAAACATGCATGTAGTTCTTTTTTATATTCCAATGTTTTCTCTGATTCTAAGACTGAAGATAAGATCCTGTCCTTCAATTTTTTCGAAAGCCATATTGCATTTCGTCTAGTGTATCCTCTATTTCAGGGGTTCTCAACCTTTTCCAGTGGCGTACCACTATATTTAATTCAAGATATTAGATGTACCAGTAAGGCAGTGGCTCACGTACCACCAGTGGTAGGCATACCATAGGTTGAGAATCCCTGCTCTGTTTGGTTCCTGAGCCTCTCTTGTAAAATACGGACATACAATTTTCCTGGAACACTTAAAAGCGAAATTCCTCTATGGTTTTCACATTTACGGTTGTCTCCTTTCTTAAATATAGGGATTATTATTGCTACTTCCCAGTCTTTGGGAATAATTTTCTTTTTCCATACGACATTGAATAGGTGTAAAAGAAATTTTATGACTTTCGTTCCTAAATTCTTTACCATTTCTAATGTTATTTGGCTTGCTGATTTGAGCAGTGTTTTATTTTATTTATTGCTGCTAACAGTTAATTTGCATGAATTTCCTCACTTTGATGTTCTATTTTGCTTGAATGTCTTGCTCTTAGGGTTCTATTTTTTCCATGTCCTGCATCTTCCAATAATTCTTGAAAGTACTGTTTCCATCTTTCCATGATGTCTTTCCAAGACATCATGGAAAGATGGAATTTTTGGTTTCCTTTAAAATTTTGTTCTTAAGTATGTCTGAAGTCTTCCCAGCATTTTCTTTTCTCTTCTTTCACTAAGGTTTTCACTTTATTTCTTTGGTTGTTGTATAGTTCTCTATTAACCTGCAGCTTTGATGTTATATATCTCTTCCACAATTGCTTTTTTCTTTTTAATTTCTTCTTTTAGTTCTTCAGTCCACCAGGGTGTTTTATGTTTCTTCTGTTTATTATTTAATGATACACCACAAATTTCTTTGCTTGTTTCTAGAAGTGTTTTGAACCTGTACCATAGACTTTCTACTTCTTTCATCCTCTCTTCTATTTTACTTTTATACACAGTTGCTATTTCTTCTTTCTTTAGTTTGTAGTTCTTTATCTTAACATTTATTTCCTTACTACTTTTTCTACATTTTTCAACTTTTATTTTATGGATTGTTTCCAATACTAATAAGTAGTTGTCACTGCCTATTTCAGGACCTCTATAGACTCTTGCATTTTTTGTATGCTTCCAATATACAAAATCTGCTTATGATGGCATAGTCAATTAGAGATTTTTCCTTTCTACCGGGCTCTTCCCTGGTAAACTTATGGATTTCTTTATGTTTGAACATAGTATTCGCTATTACTAAATTATTTGTAATGCAAAGATTTATTATTCTTTCTCCATTATTCCCGGTTATTTCTCCTTGTGATCCCAACACTTGTTTCATTTTCTCATCTACTTGATTCCCTACACGGCCATTAAGGTCTCCTAGTAGTATGATATGCCCTTGAACTTCTTCGATTGTTTTTTGTAAGAGTTTGAAGAATTCATCTTTCATTTCTTTATTAGTATTATCATTTGGGCCATATGCAACAATTACAGTGAATACTTGGTTATCTGACTTAAAATCTCTAGTGATTGTCAACAACCTTTCATTTATTAGTTGCCATTCAGTAATATATTCTTTGAGATCTGGTTTAATTATGCAAGCTACCCCTTGTTTTCCCCATTCTCTTGGGTTTACTCCTGAATAGAAAAGTATATATCCATCTTTCATTTTCTGGCAACCTTGACCTTTCTTTTTTGTTTCTGTGACTGCTAGCAGATTCAATCTTGATTTTTTAAATTCGTCTATTAATTTGTTTTCTTTTCCATGTAGTCTTTTAATGTTCCATGTTCCATATCTCATGTACCTTTTTCCTAACTTTGTCGTTAACCATTTAGGCAGTTCGGCTGTCTCTTTGTTATTTCTTTTAATGGGTGAAATTTTAAGGTGTGTAGGGGATTAGCCTTCAGCACCCGAGTCTGGTGGTGAGGCTGTCACCTTCGAGTCCCCCAGACCGGTCTATGAGAGAAGTGCTATCCTGTTGGGCCATGGGAGGTATTTTATTTCCCTCCTATCCTTCATAGTAAACTGTGACGAGCATTCCCCAATCCGTGACCAGGGGATGTGCCTGGTGAGGGGGGGGGTTACATGTGTCCCCACATGGGACTACTTGTCTTAGTAAGTAAAAATGTCTTAGTAAAAATTAAACTAAATTTATTATAGTCTAACTAAGTGGGAAAAAACTTCCAACATCTTTCTCTAAATCCAGAGTAATTTAATAATAAGGTCGTACACCTGTTGGCAACTCGTATAGGTAAATATGACCTCTCCATTGCTTCTAGCTTAATATCACCACTCTGGATCTGCCTCCCACTGACAAGACCTCAATAAAGGTCGAAACCGGGTAGTGGCCCTTCCCTTAATGCATAGCATTATACTGTCTGCAAGAAGATGTGCTTTCCATTACAGGAGATACTAAGACAAGTAGTGATGAGAGCTTGGTCCACCTTTACCACGAGTTGCCTCAGTCCTGAAGATACTTCAGGTGCAAACTTTGTTTGCTTACACTTGGATAATGGATTAAACTAAATTTATTATAGACATTCTATAGAAATGACCCTATAAAATCTGATGATGTTGAAAAACTTATGCAGTTGCTTCACAAAGATTGGCCCTTTCTATATCTTGTTCCATGACTTATTTGCCGCCCTGTAGACGACAGAAATATAAGATCCTGGCAATATTGAACAAGTGATGAATGAATTGGGAGGAAAGTGTTTGACAAGATGTTAATAAACTTAATCATATAGTATCCTGTACACTCCTGGAGGATAACTATCAAGAAATTAATGCTGATGATATTTCAAAAATTAGTTATTTGAATTGATATATTTCCTGCTGTTATTGTTAAAGATACAAAAACTGTGTTTTTGTAACTGCAGGAAATTGCTGTTATTTTAGAAGTGTTTGTTTGCCTCTGTTATAAAAATGTGTACCTCAGAACTTAACATCTAAATATTTGAGACTTTCTGTTTGAATATGACAGGTCTGTAAGTGACATTTACAGACTGAAAAATAAATGAAGAAAAATTTATATGAATGCATCATATTTGAAAACTGCTAATTAAATAATAATAATAATTGGTTAATTACCTCAGTAATGCTGTATAATTTTGCTAGTTAGTAATAAAACAAAAAATAACATGTTTTTCACCATGTTGATGGGCTTAGGTGTTTGAAAATGTCTCATTAAATTTTATTCTTTTGCAGCATTATGATGAAGCTGTGAGCTTTCTGTCTTTCATAAGCAGGCCCTTGCTATTCATACAGTTATAACCTAGTCTAGCCATAAATACTGTTACAATTTGAACAACATATAAACCTTTAATCCATCAATAAATCATGTACAGCTTTTAATGCACATAAGCCACATGTACAATGTGTATATGGCAGCACTCAGTGTTAGAAATGTCTCCCTTTTGCTATCACACTTACTCGAAGTCTGTGAAGCCGCATATCAATGGTGGCACACACACAACATCCAACAGAAATGCTGCCACTGCTTGCTCCAAATCCACCTTCAGGCTGGCGATGCAAGGGTGCTGTTTCTTGCAGGCTACTCTCTCAAGCTCTGAGCACAATTTGAAGTCCAATGGATTCAGATGGGGACTTCCAGATGGCCAATCAGATGGTGATATGCAGTAGAGCACATTCGCCTCCAACAGTTACTGCTGTGTGGTCCTTGCCTTGTATGCAGGAGCTCAGTTCTGCTTGAAGGTCCACTGCCTACCTTGAAATAAGGTATTGTTCAGGAGCCATACCACATGTTTCAGCATGGTGTCCAGGGCACTTTGGGTAATTTTGACCCCTTTCCTCACAGAAATGCAACTTGGACCAGCTATCATACTTATTCTTGAATCCATTCACACTGCTTGCACTCCAAAGGCAATGCATTCCAATCACGCACCACCCTATGAGAGAAAATTCTAGCCCTCACACCCTTCTTGGCGGCCTTCATTATCGGCTTCCAAGGACGTCCTTTCCCCAACCACTAGTGTCTGCAGTCTACAAATTCTTAATCTGTCTTCATAATCAGTTCCCCAATCCTGATATCATTTTTAACACTCTCCTTTGTACTTTCTCCAATATATCAGAATCACAACGGAAACCAGGAGACCAGACCTGTGCAAAATAGTCCAAGTGTGGTCTTATCAAGGCCTTTTAAAGAGGCAAAATAACACCCTTATCTTTACATGTGAACATTCGTTTCAGCATTGCAATTATCTTTTGGGTTGTATTCGCAATCTTTGCCACATGGCCCCTGAACTTCAACTTCCTATCTATTAACACTCTGAGATTCCTAGCTTTTTTTTTTTCATGTAGTACTGTCATATCCTGTACACCCCTTGAGGGTACATGGCAGGAATTTGATGATGATGATGATGATTCCTAGCCTAATCCCAATATAATACGACATTGGATATTGTTAGATCTTGAATGATGGTTCTATCAAGAATAGTACTGCACGATTCAAGATTTAACAAGAACAACAATATCAAGCAAAAGCATACTTGTACTTTTGGCAAAACAGACATAATATGTGAAAATACAGATGTTAACTTTGCTTAAGAAGGAAATTAAAATATAAAGGAAGAAATTGAATCCTAAATTAAAATGAAATCGAAGAAGGAAATAAGTATTAGATTGTACTATGTTTAAAGTATTGTCTAAAATAGATGGAAATCTTAAACTTTCAAAAACATCAATATTAAACTATGCCATGTATAAAATCACGTAATATCGTGCGAACGAAAGTTCAAAGGTTGCAGTTTGACCACCAAAGATGACGTAACGAATGATGAGTAGGCATTCGTGGAAGGCGCTCGAAATTCGCATTTCCCAAAGAGAGCGATCCTCATTCAGCGAGGAGGTGACAGCAAATAGGAAAGCGTCGTAGACAAGCTTGGAATACGGAAGAGGGCGCTATAGAAGAGTCTAAAAACTAATTCACATGGCTTGAGACTCTCGTTTGGCTCCTTTTACGTTTCTGGTTTTGGTATACCTTTTTATACACACTTCTTATATCCTGAGTGTGTATAAAGAAACCCTCCACATGGGTTTCTGGCTCGTAGTTCCGAAGCGGGTCAGCATGGCTGATATCCGATAAGACGGCATAGCGGCAACATGTTTCCAGTTGCTGAGTGGTGCAAATCGAAGAAGTTTAGCACAAGATGACTGCAGTGTTTCGAGTTTTGGCCATCGATCCGGTTCTAACCGATGAGAAAGCAGCAAAGGATTCCCTCTAAAGGTAAATTGTATTAAAAGCAGTGATGCGAAAAGTTCATAAGCCCAGAAGAAACAAGGGGCTAATTCGGGGCGAGCATGTGACTCCACGTGGCAGCAGATCACCGTACGGAGGGACAATCCATAACAAAGAACAGATGGAAGGATCAAGAAATCGTCTAACACGGTGGTAACGTACAAATCTTCATTTTATGTATTATCTATTAGTGACGAATGTGTAAAATTGACAGAGATTAGAAAAGAAGATAGTGAGAATTTAGAGACAGTTTCCTGTGTTATGTTGATTGAATTGGACTGGTAGTCTGTAGCAACTATGGGCCGTTAGTGGCAGTAATCTAGTTTGATATCGAGAGCCATGTTTGTGATTTAGGTGAATCATGAGTGTGTATAAATAACTTGCCTGTTTGATTACCATTGCCTTGCTTTACTTGTAATTTAGTATTGATCTTGATTAGCTTTGAATATATGTGTTGTTCAAATTGTAAAGTTCTTAAATAATTAATAAACATGCTTTCCCATGTATACCTGAGTTTGTCTGAGTAAGAGATTGAATTTTACCACTCACGAAAATATCGAACCTATGCTTAGAGGGAAAAGGGGAAATTTAAGATTGTCAAAGCCATGACTGTATACTGAGAACTCTGAAATTTACTTACCTACTTAAACTAGATAAAGTATTACTTGATTTCTGGGAAGGTTTCTCTGGATAAGAATTTCTATCTTAGAACTCTGACTGGCACAGCATAAACAAATAATTTTTGTCAGAGCTCAAAACAGGAAACGGCCCCAGAAGGTCAGTTTAGAAGTTATATCTCAGTAGGCACAAAAGAGAACAATAGAGGTGAATTATAGGCGAAAACGACAACATAACAATATCTAATCATGCCAAAGTGAATGACTTTACATTTACTGACATTGAACTGACACCTGTTTTCCCATGCCCACAATTCCAACCTGTTCAAATCATTCTGCAAAGACTGCATATCAGCAGATTTTCTGATTACCCTACCTATCTTTGCATCATCAGCAAATAGCTGTATGTCGCTTGTCAAATCCTTCCCAATATCATTAATGTACAGATTGAATACAGTGGACCAAGCACTAATCCTTGTGGTACACCACTTGTTACCTTAAACCTTGCGGAATCATATCCCCCATATACCACTTTCTGATATCTGCCAGTCAGACATCCTCTTATCCATGCTAATATTGTATAACCCAAACCCATTTCCTCCAATTTATGCAACAGTCTGCCATGCTGTATTCTCTCAAAAGCCTTAGCAAAATCCAAAAGTATCATGGTATATCCATTCCCCTTGTCTAGTTCAATGGTAACTGTTATAGAATGTGAGCAAGTTGCTAAAATATGACCTTCCTTTAGTAAACCCATGTTCTTCATTGCAAAGTAGAGATTCACTGTCAACCCATTTCTGAATGTGGGCCATAACCAATTTTTCAAAATCTTCACCATCACTCCTGAGATACTAATTGGTCGATAGTTGGTCTTTGCACCACCCTTGTGCAATGGAATTACATACATTCCTTCTATTCCTGTATAATTTTCCCCATTCTGAGACTCATATTAAACATCCTGCTCAAAGGAATGGCCAGTTCGGCTGGACACTCTTTTAGAACACATGCTGATATTCCATCAGTCCCTATTGCTGAATTCTTATTCAATTTGTGCAACAGCTCTAATACCTCTGTCTCACACACCTGCGTTTCTTCATCTGGTGAAGAGATAACAGTGAGCTCAACGTTGCGTTCACCAGGTTGATAGCTTTTAACGAAATGGGTGCTCTTTAACTGAACAGCCTCTTCTGCATCTGTAACTCTCACACCATCTGGATTTAGAAGAGTTATTCTTTCATATTCATTCTTTCTTTTACTTGCAGCATATCGATAGAATTCTTGTGGGTTTTCTTTAGCACGGAAAGCCGGTTTATTTTCATACTCAGACTTTTCTTTCCATACAACAGTTTATTTTCATACTCAGACTTTTCTTTCCATACAACAGTTGTGACTATTCTAGCCTGCTGCTTATAACGTTCATAAAGGAAGTCATCCTTATGCAAACGCTATTCCTTCCACATCGTCCTTTTCTTATGGACAAAGCTTTGTTTGTTCTCTCCAAGTATTGCCATATGATATACCTGTCTGTGCAGAGAATTTTCTAAGACGTTTTGAAGGTGAATGTTACATCACATCGTGTACCGGAGTCACTTTAGCTGCAATCAGGATGGAAAGTTTTCTCTGCTGCTGTTTGTCTGCAACTGATCCAGTTTCCCTAAGCATTTGATTAATCTTGTAATTATCAAATTTTGAGGGAGAACAGAGTTACGATACTTCTGCCAAATTACACAACATTTGTGTAAGAACAAACAGGCAAAATAACATTCCAAAATAACAATTCATTGCTCCTGGGAAAGTACCATTTTGCTTTCCTCATAAACAAAACTACACAATAGATGCCCAGTACCTGACACGTGGCAGATAGATTACACAACATAGTAGCCAAAAGTCCTAGGTTTTGGATCACTCTGTATAACTTTGAAAGCATCTCAGTTGCACTTGTTTTACATGCTGAAATACTCCTCCTCATAGGAGTTGTATTTCAGCATGCAAAACATGAAGGGAATCACTCTCCCCCAGTGAAGGTACAGGGCCTTTTCTTTCTTTGCTTTTCTTCCCATATATTTTGCCTTACTTCTCCTGATTTTTTTTATTTTTTATTTTTTTTTTTACTATCCTTTCTTCCAGACCACCATCACTGCAATCCAGTGCTCTGTTGCCATGTTAGTGCTACCCATGGACATCTGGAAAGGGGGATCATAGTATTCCTTGTACTACTTTTGCCATTGCTTAGTCAAGACAGGCAGCCAGGATCACTTTTGTGGTGATCCTGGCTGGGCCAGAATTTTGTGGTCCCCTCTCAGCAGTGATGGTACTGGCTCTTTTCATTCTTTCTTTTTGTTCTTCTAATATCGTTCACTCTTCTTCTCATGAGTCATTTTTTACTATCCTTTCTTCCAGAGTACCATCATTGGGATCCTTGCTGCTGCGATGGCCATACAATGTGACCACTCCATTACAGGTCAAAGTATACCACTCCCAAGTACAGTCATTGCTTACTGTGACGGAGATCATCCTGGCACCAAACAAAAAACCCCTTGAACATGAATTCTTCCTCAGATGTTTCAGGGAGCCCTAAACCTAGTACTGATACCATAGTTACATCATTTGATAATGAAAATAAGAAACAAAAAAATGTGATACCAGTGGAAATGTAGCAGTGTTTCTGATCATGTAACAGTTGAAAAGAAGTTAAGGAAAATGTCACCCTTCTTTATTCAAAAGGGTTTAGAAGGACTGGTAAGTTCTCTCCAGAATGGGGTTTCTAAGTTTAGAAACCCCATTCTGGTGATTTACTTTGTGGAAGCATGTCAGCAACATTCTGAAAAACTGCCAAAAGCAACATTGATGGATGGAATACCAATCACAGTAATACCTCATGAAACATAAATTAAAGATGACTTCATGCACGAACTTTGTTCGCTTACACATGGATAAAGAATGAAATCAAGAATCTAACTTCTCATCATCTTTAATTTATATTTCATGAGTAAAATTTTTCCACTTGGTTATACTATAAATTGAAGATTCCAAGAAGTTATATTCTTGGTTTCATCCTTTATCCAAGTGTAAGTAAACAAAGTTTGCATGTGAAGTCACTTCACGATTAGGCTACTTGTATGTAGAGACTAATGAATTCACATCAATTGCCTTAGTATTCCATAATGCTAATTTGCAAAAAAAAAATAAAAATAAAAATAAAAATTCAACATTTATCTCTAATCGAGTAGTTTAATAATAAGGTATAACACCTTTTGACTACTTGTATATGGAAATATGACTTCTGGATTACTTCAACTTTGGTATCACTTCTGGTCTGGCTCCCACTGATGAGACCTCAAAGGTTGAAACCAGTCTCGGTAGTGACTCTACTCATAATGCATAGCATTATACATTTTCGTAAGGATATGTGCATTGCATTATGGGATACTAAGTCATTAGCCTGTATATACAAGTAGCCCAGTCGTGAAGTGACTTCACATACAAACTTTGTTTGCTTACACTTGGAAAAAGGGTGACTTTCCAGGAATGTAACTTCTTGGCATCTTTAATTTAAACTCATGAAACACTCATTTCTTGTAGAGGAGTGATATCAGAATGGGATCTCCTCATTCTTCTTGATGAAGAATATGTTCATTGCTTAAAGGTCAGAGAGTGATAGGTATAAGGTGCATCCTGATACATAGGGATGGTCACCTGGTTCCAACGAGTAACATCATTCTTACTTTTGATACACCCAAGCCTCCAATATCTGTAAAAGCAGGGTATCTCGGTTGTCCTGTTAGGCTGTACATCCCTAATCTACTAAGATACTTTTAATGTTAGAAATGTGGATATGCCCAAAATACTTGTCATGGTTCTACCACGTGTGCCTGATGTGGTAGTAAAAAGCATAACAACAAATCTTGCTCTGCAAAGAAAGTTGAATGTGTCAATTGTCATGGAGATCAACCAGCTTAGTCTTGTATATGTCAGAAGTGGAAAGATGTAAAAGAAATATAAAAGATTAAAACAGAACAAAATATATCCTGTCAGGATGCATAAAGGAAGTTGGCCCCACTGCACCTGTCCTGAGATCCTCTTTATGCTTAAAAAGCGGCAGTTAAGAAAATGTCAACATTTTATACAGCAACTCGTACTCGTATGTCTATTCCACTATCTAATAATTTCACCATATCTGAACTTTATGATTGTGAATGCTTATCTAGAGTGCAACATTTCATGATCTCACTCTAGAAACAACTCCAAAAATGGTTCCATTTAATGAGAACTCACTTTTCAAAAAAATTATGGCAAGGATATCACTTAAAGATAAATCACCAAAAGCTCCTAGGGGGGGGAAAAATGGATACTTTGTTATCCACTGAAAGTAAATTCTTACCAAATGATTCTGACAGATCAGATCAAATGCCAGTATTCTCTCAGTCTTTGACCATTATCCATGTATCACATCCGTAGAGAGTACATATGAATATACATGTTTCCAGCCCTCTCAACTTTGTGTCCAGGCTCACTGCTTTACTTTTCAATAGCTTATCCATTGCCTATAGGTTTACTTATGCTTCTGAATGAATGAATAATAAAATATATTCAAATTCATTATACTTAATTTTTTATTGGATTGAAACAGCTAGTTCAGTACAACAAAAGTTGCAGAATGATTTGTTATGTTATCACAGTTAATGTTATTAGTTCAGATCTGGTATTTCTTGTCTTTAACTTATTCTGAATTAACTAGGCAGCTAATTAAAAAAAATTGTTATGTAAATGCATATAAGAAAAAAAAAAGATTAGTCTATTCACCATACATATTGCATTAATTTATTATTATTATTATTGAGAGAGGCCACATACTGCATGCACCAGCTATTGTATTTATTCTTGAATTCATTCACACTGCTTGCACTCAAAACATCTAATGGCAGTCCATTCAATCATGCACCATCCTATGAGAGAAAAATCTAGCTCTCACCCCTTCTAAGCAGCTTTCATTTTCAGTTTCTAAGGATGCCCTCTTTTCCTCTCCTCATCCTCCATGAAATGAAAATTTCCATCAACTGAAATCCTGTATGACCCTTTCAGAAGTTTGTATGTATGTCTCAATCATATCACCTGCACACAGTAATCCAAGTGAGGTCTTATCAAGGACTTGTAAAGAGGCAAAATGACATCTTTAGATGCGAACATTCATTTCAGCATTGCAATTATCTTTTGAGTTGTATTTGCAATCTTTGTTGCATGGTCCCTGAACTTGTGCTATCTACTAACACTCCAAGATTCCTAGCTTCATCAGTTTCTTCTAGTATAATCATGTCAAAGTAAATGACTTTACATTTACTGACATTGAACTGACATCCATTTTCCCATGCTCACAATTCCAACTTATTCAAATCATTCTGCAAGTACGGCATATCAGCAGCATTTCTGATTACCCTACCTATCTTCAGCTTAAATCTTGCAGACTCGCCTTCCCTCCCCCTTATACCACTTTTTGATATCTGTCAGTCAGCCATCCTCTTATCCATGCTAATATTCTATAATCCAAACCCATATTCTCCAATTTATACAACACTCTACCATGCTGTATTCTGTCAAAAGCCTTAGTAAAATCCAAAAGTATCATGGTATATCCATTCTCCTTGTCTAGTTCAATGGCAACATTATTATAGAATGTGAACAATGTTGAAAGTTTATTTTTCACTTGGTTAGACTACAATAAATTTAGTTTAATCCTTTATCCAAGTGTGAGTAAACAAAGTTTGTGACTGAAAGTATCTTCAGGACTGGGGTAAGGTGGTACAACACTGGGAAACTCGTTGCAAAGGTGGAGCAAGATAACATCACTTCTATCTCAGTATCTCCCATAATGCAAAACACATCTCCTTGCAGATATGTCTAATGTTATTCCTTAAGGGAAGGACTACTACCCAGAGTTGTGGCCCTTCCCTTACCGACCAACATATAATTTATTTACCAAGAAATGTGTTACATATTATAAAACATCACCTTTAAGGAACCATTCTTGATTCATTCTTTAAATTCTTACATCCAGACATAGCCAAACTGTATAGTTTAGTACAGTCTGGTCTCTTTTTATGCGGTAGATACGTTCCACAGAAAACTGCATATAAAAAATCTCACAAAAAAGACCTAACTTAGATTCAAAAATTAGGGATACATCCCATAATTTTCTAAAACTGCATAAATCCAAAGCAATGAATTAAAATAAACCTAAAAGGCTTATAAAAATTCAGGAAAATAAGAATGCCTAAGTTGTTTTAAAACTTTATTCATTTAATTTTATTGAAAAGTAACAATTTTTTTTACATTTTTTCATCAGAATTATCATCACTATTAGACAATATTCGGCAACTTTTGAGAACTGGTGCGAAATCACTTTCATTGCCAGAAGAGATAGTCAGCACATCAGAACTGTATGGTAAAGGCAATGGTTCTTAACAAACAGAATTAGCTTCACCCTCGTTCTGTGCCGATTTTTTTCTTCAGACAATGTAATCAGTGATTAAACTTTGCGATGATGATTTTTACTAATTTTTTATACAGCACGCGATATCCAGACATACAGTTCTTCAGCTCACGTTGGAATTTAAAGGCTCGTTCAGAATTTGTGTCATTAACAAGATAATGATTTCCCACTTTATTGCACGGTTCAAGAGACCTTCTTGAACCGTGCAATAAAGAAAAACCTGTCCCCCTTCCAGGGAGGGGGACAGGTTTTTCTTTCGCTTCACTATCGTTTTCTGGATCTTCGCCGATATCTAAAGTTAATCGATATCCAATAATATCATCGTCACTTAGGGCATTATCCACATGCAATTCGTCTACATCATTCTAGCTAAATGTATCAAAACCTTCTCCACCATGATTTCATCTGATAATTATTATTATTATCATCATCATCATCAAATTCCTGACATGTACCCTCAAGGGATGTACAGGATATGATAGTACTACATGAAAAATTTACATCGTTACTAACTTCTTATCTACAATTTTCCTCCAAATAAGTCTATTACTTGTCAAGACTCCAATATTATCATTATCAGATTTTATATTTCTATCGTCTAAGGCACATTGTACCGTATCAATCCACCTATATCTTGGTCTTCCTCTGGGTCATTTTCCTGCCAACCTGGCAGAGAACACTTGTTTTGCTAATCTTTCCTTGACCATTCTGTTTAAGTGACCATACCACCTGAGATTAGCTCTGCTAACGCATTCCTGGATGCTGACAATGTCAAGTTCTTTCCTAATATCCTCGTTTTTAATATGATATTGCCATTGATGCCATCTGTTCATGCCTCTAATCTTTCTCAGGACTCTTATATCTGCATTCTCTAGTCTTTGGTCAAGTGTTTTAATTCTGACCCAGCTCTCAGATCCATAAGTTAAAACTGGTTGGAACACTGTCTTGTATACAGCTGATTTAGTGTTCCGACTAATTTCTCTCTTATTCCATATGAATTTATTCAATTGACTTCCTACCATACCAGCTTTGTTGATTCTGTTGTCTATTTCATTATTTAATTTACCATCTTCACTAAAAATCATGCTTAAGTAGCCGAAATGTTTTACTTGTTCCACACGTTCACAACACAGTTGACATTTTCAACAATTCTACCTGTTTTCATTGTCTTTGTGTTTTTAATGCTGACCTTCATACCATATCTATTACAACAGTTATTCAATTTAGTCAGGGAATCTTGCAAACTTGTAGCAGATTTATTCGGAAGTGTAACATCGTCCGCATAAAGCAAATAGCTGACATTAACATCTCCAATTCTGATTTCATGTTTAATACCACTTTCCTTCATAATGTGATCCATATAGATAATGCATAATAGAGGGATAATGTACATTCTTGTCTCACACTAGATTTAACATTAAACCATCTTCCTGTACATCCTTCAATACTGACTGCCGATTTACAACTGAAATACAGACTAAGTATTGCTTGATATAATGCCCCATTGACACCATATACCTGTAGCATATTGAATAGCTTCTCTCTTGGCACCTTGTCATATGCCTTTTCCAGATTGACAAAACTTAAATACAGATTTTTATATTTCCATGCTTTCTCGACAGCCTCTATTTGCCTGAATATAACATTTTATATTTATTGCTCAGAAAGATCTCACCAGTTTTTGTCTTTTTTGTTTCAGTCACCCCTATTATGTCAATCTGGTACTTATCTAATTCCTCAGCTAGCTCCATTTCTTTTCCATTCAGGCTTCTTATGTTGATAGTACCGATCTTTAACTCTGGTGATGTTGAGTTGGGGTGTGTTTTCAAATTTGTTCTAGTAGCTGACTTTTCGCTGTTCAACCTGGTTCCTTGGTGAAAACAACGGGGGGGGGGGGGGGGGCTTGTTTAACCAGGCGATGCCCCAGCCAGCATGAAATTTTATCATTTGTACCATCATTTTTTAATTTGGTTTAAGTCAATAAGAATTACAATTTGGTCGGCTAAATCCCAAATTGCCAGCCCATCCTCGTTCGTTCAGAATCCAGGTAGATATCCAACAGGGTGCACCACGAGAAGGTGGGGATTGGACATTAGGTCAGAAGCGCTGGTCGGTTCTCCGCATTCCTTTAAAGGTTATGTGGAGGTGTCATCTCAGTTATACAGCTTTGACAATTAAGCACCTCAATTATTATTATTATTATTACGGGCAACTCCAAGGAGTCCATAGACTCATCGAGGGAGGCCCTAACATCATATCAAGAACAACTATTCGACATTCACCACTCTCCAAGTAAAAAACCTAGCTTTAACACCCTTGCTAACCACACTCTTGCCCAGCTTCCATGTATGGCCCCTAGTCCTCCCACCACCACTTCTATTGTCAAAAATATCTTCTGAAGTAATCTTATAGAAACCCTTCAGTAATTTGAATGTCTCAATCATATCACCCCTTTTCTACCTATCAACCAATTTCTGCAACCCACAAATCTTCAACCTGTTCTCAGGTTCATTCCACAGACCTGCTATCATCTTGGTCACTCTTCTCTGGATCCTCTCCACCTCCTCCCCATCAAGAAGAAACCCTGGCACCCACGTTTGGGCACGGTAGTCTAGGTGGGGTCTTATCAAGGCTCGATACAGAGGAACAATAACCTGTTTGTCTCTTCTCGGCAAAGTATTTTTCAGCAACCAAGTGATTTGATGAGCTTATTTAGCTAATTTTGCGATGTTCCCCCTAAACTTCACTCCCTATCCACCAACACTCCCAAATCCCTAGCCTCGTCAATCCCTTGGAGTACAGCTCCACCAATGTGGTATACTGCTGCTAATCTTTTCACCCCAAAATGCATAACCTTGCACTTTGCCACATTAAGTTGACATCCATTCTCTTTAGCCTATTCCTCCAAACTATCCAAATCATCCTGCAAAATTTTGACATCCTCTGCACTCACTATTGCTCTACACAACTTTGCATCATCAGCAAACAAATGAACAGTTCCTCTCAGATCCTTTCCTATATCGTTAATAAACAAATTGAACAGTAGTGGTCCAAGAACAGAACCCTGTGGCACACCCCTAGTCACAGGCAGTCTTTTGGACTCTACTCCTGAATAAACCGCTCTCTGATATCTCTCCATCAACCACCCTCCTGTTATGAAGTGCATTCCTTTTTAAAAATCCAGTTGGCCATCCTTGCTAGTCGAAAATTCTTTATCAGCCTGGGAAGCGGAAGTAGATGGCTCCAATTGCTTTATCTGTTCTTAAAACCGAAGAGCTTTTTGATTAATTAAATAACTACTTATAGGAATTTTTCTTTGAATTAATTCTTCAATCCAATTTATGAGCGCTCGTTCCGTTTTTTCTAAAAAACCATCTCTTGAGGGCGATGATGATTTGGCACTTAGTTTTGTGCCAGAAATGACAGATTTTCTTATTGCGACTTCATTCTTATCTGAAAACAAACCCCAGCTCAACATCACCAGAGTTAAAGATCGGTACTATCAACATAAGAAGCCTGAATGGCGAAGAAATGGAGCTAGCTGAGGAATTAGATAAGTACCAGATCGACATAATTCAGGTGACTGAAACAAAAAAGACAATAACTGGTGAGATCTTTCTGAGCAATAAATACAAAATGTTATATTCAGGAAATGACAAACAAGGAAAAGGAGTAGCCATAGTATTCAACACAAAATACGAGGCTAATCTTCTTGAATGGCAGTCAGTCTCAAGTAGAGTAATAATGTGGGCAAATATGAGAAAGGAGAACTGGACAATGAGACTTATTTGTGCCTATGGTCCCACTGAAGGTTCTACTAATAGAAGTGGAGGAATTTTTTGAGGCTTTAGAAAAAGCAACTGACACAATGAAAAAGGAAAAGTTGGTCCTTGTTAGGGATCTAAATAGCAGAGTAGGAAATTATTGTGTGACATACAGAAATATTTTGGGAAAATTTGGAGAAAAGAGCAAAGCTAATAATAATGGCAAATATCTGTTTGATTTCTGCTCAGGACATGGACTGGTTATTACTAACACCATGTTCCAACATAAAAATGTCCACAAATTCACTTGGAGAGAAGAGGCGAGGAATAAGAAAAGTCTCATTGACTATGTTATTGTTGATAGTGATGTTTTCTCCCTGGTGTTGTACACATTGGAAGTGATCACTATTTAGTCTTGAGCAGGATAAAATTGAATTTCATATTGAAAAGAATAACATGTAAGAAAGTTTTAAAGCAAATAAACGTTGAGCGGCTCTCAGATGTGAACTGTAGACCAACATACACAAAGATTATTGAAGAAAAAATGAAAGTGTTTGAGAATAGGAATCAAACATTGGAGATTCAGTGGCAAGCCTTGAAGAAAACCATGATTGATTCTGCCAGAGAGGCATGTGGGGATAGAAAAATTAGAACTCATGGTGGACACAGGAAGTTAAACAGGCAGTGAAGGAAAAGAAGAAATCATATCAAACATTCCTGGCAAATAAGTCAGCTTGTGCTCTTAGAGAATACAAAGACAAATGCAAGAATGCTAAACACTGTATAAAACTAGCTAAACAAAAGTCATGGGAGGACTTGGGCAAGAATATAGAAAATAAATATCAAGAAGGTGGCAAAATATTCTGGAGGTTGTTGAAGAAGCTCAGGAATGGAGGAAAGAGTGCTGTAAAAGCAGTTAGAGATGATAAAGGTGACATGAAAACGGAAGAAAAAGATATCCTTGAAGTATGAAGTAATTACTTTGAAAAACTGCTAAATGAAACAAGCAGTGATGACAGCACAGTGGTAAAAAACACCGACCAGGCATGCAGTCAGGAATACATATCCATACTTGAAGTAGCCATCAAGGGCTTGAAATGTGGAAAGGCAGCAGGAGTAGATGATATCCAACCATAAATGCTGAAGTATAAGAGTCTTACAGTGGCTGCACTGCATAGTTCAGAAAGCCTGGACAGAGGGACGAATTCCCGATGATTGGAGTAGAGCTCTAATAGTGCCCATATATAAAAAGGGAAATAAAACTGAATGTGAGAATTACAGAGGTATTTCCCTAATTACTGTTCCTGGCAAGATCTCTGCAAGTATACTTGAGAAACAGTTGAGAAGAATTCTGGAAGAAAAGCTTGGTGAAGAACAAGCTGGATTCAGGCCAAATAGAAGCTGTCAGGATCAGATCTTCACTTTACGACAAATAGTCGAGAAAGCATGGGAATATAACAAAGATCTGTATTTAAGTTTTGTCGATTTGGAAAAGGCATATGACAAGGTGCCAAGAGAGAATCTATTCAATACGCTGTAGTTATATGGTGTCAATGGGGCATTATATCAAGCAATACTTAGTCTTTATTTGAGTTGTGAGTCAGCAGTTAGAATTGAAGGAAGTACAGGAAGATGGTTTAATGTTAAATCTGGTGTGAGACAAAGATGTACATTATCCCCTCTGTTATTCATTATCTATATGGATCACATTATGAAGGAAAGTGGTATTAAGCATGATATCAAAATTGGAGATGTTAATGTCAGCTCTTTGCTTTATGCGGATGATATTATACTTCTAAATAAATCTGCTACAAGTGTGCAAGATTCTCTGACTAAAATGAATAACTGTTGTAATAGATATGGTATGAAGGTCATCAATAAAAAGACAATGAAAATAGGCAGAATCATTGCAAATATCAACTGTGTTGTGAATGGAGAACCTGTGGAACAAGTAAAACATTTCAGCTACTTAGGCACGATTTTTAGTGAAGATGGTAAATTAAATATAGAAATAGACAACAGAATCAGCAAAGCTGGTATGGTGGAAGTCAATTGAATAAATTCATATGGAATAAGAGAGAAATTAATCGGAACACTAAATTTGCTGTATACAAGACAGTGTTCAAACCAGTTTTAACTTATGGATCTGAGAGCTTGGTCAGAAGTAAAACACTTGACCAAAGACTAGGGACCGCAGATATTAGAGTCCTGAGAAAGATTATAGGCGTGAACAGCATCAATGGCAACATCAGATTAAAAACGAGGATATTTGGAAAGAACTTGACATTGTCAGTATCCAGGAGTGCGTTAGCAGAGCTAATCTCAGGTGGTATGGTTACTTAAACAGAATGGGCAAAGAAAGATTAGCAAAACAAGTGTTCTCTGCCAGGTTGGCAGCAAAACGACCCAGAGGAAGACCAGATATAGGTGGATTGATACGGTACAAAGTGCCTGAAACGATAGAAATATGAGATCTGATAATGTTGGAGTCTTGACAAGTAACAGACTGATTTGGAGGAAAATTGTAGATAGGAAGTTAGTAATAATGTAATTTTTTTCATGTAGTACTATGATATCCTGTACACCCCTTGAGGGTACATGGCAGGAATTTGATGATGATGACGATGACTTCATTCTTTTTAATTGCTCTTATAGTAGATTCGCCTCAATTAAATGTTTGCCAATCGCTGTAAATCCCTCTCCTTTTGCTAAGTGATCAAAAATTGCAATTTTCATTTCCAAAGAAATTGTTTTTTTTGGTGCTTTTTTTTCTCCATTGGGCCAAATTAAATCTTTAAAATAAAAATTAGCAAAATTTAGACTTACGATAATGAAAAGACAATCACTTACTCACATGCAAACTTAAACTTCATGGACACTTGCTGCTTACATGTTGGTCACGTTACGCCAGATTTTGTTGCAACACGCTGATCATTATGTACAACGGTACATAAGATTTGAAGTTATGCACTGCATAACTTCAAAACTGCATAAAAAAGATAGGCATAAAAAGAAACCCGAGTGTATATTTTGCCTGAGATCAGCTATCTGTCTTCATCCAGTACTAATAATGCAGCTCTGAATTAAAATGACTAGAAAATATTTTTCCACTCTTTAACATGATTTCAACTTACAGTTTCTCACATTGGGTTTTGTATTAGAAATATTAGAGTGATAATAATATAGCCATCCGTTCCTTATGTTAGATCAGGAAGTCACATGTAATTGCATATTTAAATAATGACATGGTTTTTTTTTTTTTTTTTTTTGAAAGAGGGTGGGGGATAGTTTTAACCTGAGACCAGCAAACTAGATTGATATGATTATGTTCTGAGATATAATGTTTTCAAAATTGTGGCTCCAGCCATCAGGCATCTACAATAAGCCCTTTATCAAACTGAATAAATACAAAGTAGTAGTAGTGCAAATGAAAATATAATAACATCATAAATTTTTCTGTATATAACATTGACTATAGTTTAGGTTGTGGTTGGAACTTGCTGGTAATTTCCAAGGCAAACAAATAAATTTTTCATAAATCTTTTGAGTACTTAGCACCTAGCAACAAAAATTAACTGCCTAATGAAATGCAATCTGTAACATCAGGTTACACTTTTAGAAAAAGATTGAGAGACCACCTCTGGGACTAAATGATATTGACTTTTATTTTAAATGCATACTGTAGAAAATTATTCTAAATATTATTTTATGTCACAGTTATTTTGTGTATGTATTCGTGTGGACTCTTAGATAGTCATTTTAATTTTTCAGTGACGGCTACATTGTATTTTTATAGTAATCAATATGGCTATGGCCCTTGGATACACAGATTGTACAGTTCTTTCTAATCTATTTCTGTTTTTTTTAACTACCAATCACTGTGATATCACTTGGAAGATAATTATAGGATATGGTTTTTATAACATATGTAGTATACTTTTTACTATCTATTATTATCACGTGTATTGTTCTGAATACTTGCATAAAGGAGGCTCCAAGACTGCTTTTGCAAATTACCAACCAATCAGCATATCAGGAGTCATCATCAAGTTATTGGAGAAGTTAGTCAAGAGCAAAATACAAGAATAGATAAATGGAAATAGGATACTCTAGGGGGGGGGGGGGCAGCATGGTTTGTGAAGGGTAGATCATGCCTCAGTAACTTGGTCATTTTTTATAATACAGTATCAGCTGAATTGGATAAGGGTGACTGGATACCACTTGGAATTCTAATCAGTGAACTGCAGCACATGGGGATGGATATAGGATTGGTGAGATGGATAGGAGGGTGGTTGATGGAGAGATATCAGAGAGTAGTTTATTCAGGAGGAGAGTCCAAAAGAAGGCCTGTGACTAGTGGTGTGCCGCAGGGTTCTGTTCTTGGACCGCTACTGTTTAATTTGTTCATTAACCATATAGGGAAAAATCTGAGAGTAACTATTCAGTTATTTGCCAATGATGCAAAGTTGGGTAGAGCAGTAGTGAATACACATGATGTCAAAATTTTGCAGGATGATATGGATGGATTTCAGACTGGGCTAAGGAAAATGGATATCAGTTTAATGTGGGAAAGTGTAAGGTTATGCATTTTCGGTTGAAAAGATTATCAGCAGTATACCACCTTGGTGGATCTGTACTTCAGAAAATTGACGAAGCCAGAGATTTGGGAGTGTTGGTGGAGAGGGAGTTGAAGTTTAGGGGGCACATAGCAAAAGTGGCTAAATCAGTTCACTTGGTTACTGAAGAATACTTGGACGAGCAGAGACAAACAGGTTATTGTTCCTCTTCATTGAGCCTTGATAAGACCCCATCTTGACTAATGTGTGCAGATTTGGGTGGCAGGGTTTCCTGGTGATGGGGAGGAGGTAGAGAGGATCCAGATGCAAGTGAACAAGATGGTAGTTGGTCTATGGAAGGAACCTTATGAGAACAGGTTGAAGATCTGTAACTTACAGAAATTGGTTGATAGGCGGAAAAGGGGTGATGCGATTGAGACATTCAAATTACGGAGCGGTTTTTACAAGATTAATACAGAGGAAATTTTTCAGAACAGATCTGGTGGTGGGAGAACTAGGGGCCATCCATGGAAACTGAACAAGAGTGTAGTTAGCAAGGGTGTTAGAACTAGGTTTTTACTTGGAGAGTGGTGAATGAGTGGAATAAGCTGCCGGAGTCTGTTCTGGGTGCCATGACTGTGAATGAGTTCAAAGCAAAGTATGATAGATACTGCTCGAATGCTGAATAGTTCTTGACATGTTTAGGGCCTCCCTCGATGAGTCTAAGGACTCCTTGGAGTTGCCCGTAATAATAATACTCGCTGCATCTATTGTATTATATTTTCATTTGTACTACTTATTCAATGTGTTATGCATATGTTTCTAAGTTGTACCCATTTCTTAATATTACTCCTTTTTAAGTGGTTTTGAATTTAAAGGTTCAGTGAAACGGTTTTGAAAATGGCTAACAGATACCTTGGACTATTAATTAATATCTAAAAATATTAATTAATATCTTTAGATATTCAATTAATATCTAAAGATCCTTTCAGAGTTTTTTTCCCTTCCCAAAATTTAAAATTTTCTTTGTTTATTGCCAAAATAAAATATCCTTATGTTTTTGTCTCATTAAAGTTTTTTTAATTAATTAGGTTTGGACTATGTGGCACATGAAGATATTCTTCCTTATACTAGCACTGAGAAGCTTCCAATTCAGCATGAATTATTTGACAAATTTTTGCTCTATGATTCAGAAAAAGGTAGTTGAAAACAATATATATTTATTTTCTTATGTATTACATTTTGGACTTAGATGGTTAAGACAATTTCTACATTCTACTCTGGAGAATGTAGAAATTGTCAAGAAATGTGTACAGGGATTGTCAGGTCAAGTCCCAACTTCTGTCTGATGTGCTGACTTGTCAGAACATTAAAAAACCTAGTTCATTCTTGTAAGACCTATGTGCCTCAACAGCCTGAATTCAGTATCATGAATTCTGCTAGTATAGAAAAGATATTTAGGGTAATTTGAAGTACTATAGCATTGGCATCTCTGGGCAGCCCTCATTGATAGTTACTAGATACCATATATATATATATATATATATATATATATATATATATATATATATACTATTTAATGATGAAATAAGCTTACAAAGTTATGTATTTATTTGTGGTAGTAGCAAATAGCACGTGATAACAGTTGTCCCAGCTTACTATATCAAATACATCATGACTTTACATAACTATGAAATGATGGATGGATGGAAATGTAAAGACAGTTTTATTCTCTCTTTAGTTTATAAATTAGTAAAATATAATAAATTTACATTAATTAATTACACTTATTTAAAATTGTGTAATGATAGTAGAATTTTCAGTCAAGTTTTCAGACTGTCATGCTATAAGGAGTGCAAACAAGCAAAATAGAATAACATATAAAAATAAACATTACAATTGTGGTTTATATATTGTAAAGCATGCAGTTCAGAATATCACAACAGAATGAAAATTTGAGGAAAAAAATGATTTTCTGCTTTTCCATCTTTTATTTATTAATGTATGATCTATGCAGTTCTTGGTTTTTCCATTGGGTGAAGTCCATGTGTATTTATGGCTTTCTCAATGATAAAACATCGTGTTTGCCATTTGATTTACAGATATTTAGTAGCATTTCTCCTCTGTCATTTATTTCTCCTATTCCAAATTTTCCCATAATATGTGTGTAAGATTAATTTTCTTACACAGACGTGTAAGAATCTGAATATCGCCAACTTTTGCATTAAAATCTCATAAGATTATCAGTCAGGATGTGTTTCTTGTTTGTATCATCTATTTCTTTGTGCAATTGTTCCAAAAATTCTCTATATTCAACATCTTCATGAGAATGGTCTGGTGCATACACTTGGAAATTTTAATATAAAGGTTCGTTTGCTTTAAATCTGATGGATAGGATTCTTGAAGATATGGGTCTTATATCAGTGATGTTGTTTATAAGGTGTTTCCTGGGTATAATTGCAACTCCTGTGTGCTGCCAATCTCTTCTTCCAGAGTCATTATATTGGAGATTTAATGTAATATTTAGCACCACAAAAGGATTAAAACTAATTTTAATGCTTCCAATGTTTCATCTCAGTCACTGAGACATCTTCAGGGATTACAAATAACTCTTGTAGCGTGCATGCACGCACACACACACACACACAGACAACACTAAATGAAACACATGGATGACTCGGTGGTGCGCCCATAGAGGGCGCACCACCAAGATAGGACTTTAGAGTTGTAGGTGGCCTGTGATGTAAAGTGGGACCTCTGACAATTATTATTTCCCAAATTTGGGAAGTTTTATGCATCCATATTTATTTAAATTTGGTTGGTTTCCGAGTACCACCACAGATTCAAAAAGGAAAAACTGTTTTTAGAATCTGCGGTGGCACTGAGAAATCAACCAAATGGTTATTCATCATGTTATGGTGGTTGATATTCTCTTATCAGATTTTTCTGTCAATGTTGGTGTATCCCAAGACTCTTTGCCTTTGTCCATGCTCTTCCTCCTGTATTAACAGGTAATGTATAGGAGGAAGAGTATAGATGAAACTGATCTCCATACCATTTTTAAATAGGATGGGAATAATCTAATGAATTTCAATGCTACCAAAATACAATCCTGTCTTATTTCTTGAAAAAGGCAACTTACTTTGCTTTCCCTCCCCTTGATGATATTCCGATCTTCATCAAGATCAATGCTCTCTTTTTGAGTTGAGTTTCACATCTATTGTGTGATAGGTTTCTGACAAAATGCTTAAATATGAAGGTCAACCCAAGAAGAAAACTGATCTTGATGCTGATTGCAATATCATCAAAAGTAAGGGGGAAATAAAGTAAAATCTTTCTTTCAAGAAATAAGACAGGATTGTGTTTCATTAGTATTGATGTTCACTAAACCATAGAATACTGTTTATATATTTGGGGTGATATACCAAAAATCTCCCTAAGAATGCTTGCTCTAGATGATAGCATGCATAAATAAATGACTCTTCTCTCTCTCCCTCGCTCATAGACCCTGCTTCTTCATTTTCTCTTGTATAAGTATTTTCAATGGTGATGCTCTGCCATTACTCCTCTTTTGATAACATAAGCAGCTGCTGGTTCACACCAATTTCCAATCCTCTTATTTCATTTACTTTTGTTTTTTGCAAGTTTTTCTCATACTATTTTTTTTTCTTTCTCCTTAATAACTTGCTCACACCTGGCACTATTGTGTTACATTTTATGTGGCCTCTTTTAAAAATATAATATATTTTTAAAAATTCAGAAAATTATTAAGTGAAGTAACAAATGACAAAATATGGATAGAAAGTAACCTGGAGGAATGAAATCAGGATTATATCAATATTTAAAGTGAGGGGAGGGGGGGATATGAAAAACTTTAAATATGGAAAGAGGCATTTCAAAATTTCAGAATATATGATATTCTGCTTGAAATGCTGAAATAATTTCAGTGGCTGCATTTATATTGTTCTAAAAGCTTGATCAAGATTAAGTCACAGTGGCTGGGGTAGAGCTCTTATTGCTTCAGTTATAAACTGGTACAATAAGAGTACTGAAACTAAATATGAATTATAGTGAAATTTCTATACTGTTTTCCAGGAAAAAATTCGTATAAAGAAATGACTAAAAAAAAAAAAAACTGAAGAAAGATTTAAATAAAATGGGATTACAAAGACCAGATTTTGACCTTATAAACAAGTAGTCAAAAAGTCATGGGAATACAATGAGGATCTTATTTAAGCTTCATTGATCTAAATATTTATATATATTAAAATTTATTTAATGACTTAAAAACCAAGGTTTTGAGTAAAAAAACTTTATTAATAAACACGACTAGTTTCGTCTGAAAACAGACTTCATCAGTTGTAAGTGAAAAGCACGTAAAAAATATCGGAGAAAACCATACGAATACTGGATTTCTACACAGCAGAACATATAAAACAACAGAAGTTAGCTTTTAAATGGAAGAAAGAACTCTGGCTATAGCAACATGGCCATGCGTGTGTATAAGGCCTCGTAATAGCAGAGTTGTGAGAGTCTGGCAAACTATAGCTCAGGTTGCTATTGATATAGACAGGATTGAGAACAATTTCCTTAGATTCTAGAATCCGTCTCTCTAATTCCTTATAAGATCTGTGAACATTGTTAGTTAAATCCCAGTGTATTTGATTATGCCTTCTTCATTAGAGTTTGCCGAAAATAATACATGACTGGACAAAAAGATCTTTGCTCTACTATCATACTGTGTCAAATCAGGATTTTTTAAATTCAAAAACTGTATTTGTAAACAGAACTCCGGTTTAGCAATGGAAGTCCATTATCTCCAGTCCTTGCAAACATCTATCTTGAAAACTTCAAAGAAAAAACATTTTCTTCCTCTCTGTTAAAACCAAAGATATGGCTCCACTACATAGATGATGTATTCTTGATTTGGCCACATGGCATAGATAACCTAAAAATATTCCAATATCATTTGAACGATATTCATCCAAATATTAAATTCACATATGAGCTAGAAGTGGACAGCTCTCTTTCCTTCTTGGATATTCTACTAATCAAGTCAGCTGAACATATCATGTTCAGCTGACTCACACTATTATCCACCATAGAAGTTTGTCATCTCAATTCTTGGTCACCGAGCAAGATCTCTGTTGTCAGGCGAATAAGAACTTCAAAATGAATTCAAATGCCTTCAAAATACTTTCAAAAACAATGGATACTCTAGGAGTACTATAAATAGAATACTGTTTAACCGTCATCATCAACAACACAATGAATACAAAAATTTTAAGGAAATACAATATCAAGACTTTTTTCACTACTTTACTAAAAGTCCGTTCAATCTTAAGCTGTCCAAAGGATAGACATAATTATCTCCAATATCCTGGTGTCTACAGAATCTTCTGCGATTGTGCAAACCATACTACAGTCAAACAGAAAAATCCATCGAACTCGGGCCAGCTCCTTGTCCAGCCGTGTATTATTTTTGGCAAACTCTAAGGAAGATGGCCTACAACATCAGATATGCTGGGATTTAACTAACAACGTTCACAGATCTTATGACGAATTAGAGAGACGGATTTTAGAATCCAAGGAAATTGTTGTTAATCCCATCCATATCAATAGCAACCTGAGCTATAGTTTACCAGACTCTCATAGCTCTGCCATTCAATACTGGAGATCACAAGACCTTACATGCACCCATGGCCATGTTGCTACAACCAGAGTTCTTTCTTCCATTTAAATGCTAACCTTTGTTGTTTTATATATTCTGCTATGTAGAAATCCAGTATTCGTATGGTTTTCTCTGATTTTTTTTGTCCTTTTCGCTTGCACCTGATGAAATCTGTTCTCAGACAAAACTAGTTGTTTATTAATAAAGTTTTTTACTCAAAACCTCAGTTTTTAATCATTAAATAAATTTTATTATGTTATCAAACTGAGTAAATCTTTAATTTGATAATATATATATATATATATTATAACAGATACTAAGAGAAAAAAATAATTCTTTGTTTTATAAATGGGACATTATACATATTTAGAAATGCATGTTTGCCGTTACGCCAACCACTCAGCCAACCATGCCAAGTGGTTAGCGTATCGGCTCTCCATCCAAAAGGCTGCGTGTTCGAATTCCGCCATGGGCATTGATGTTTGTGATTGTCTTTGAAAATACTAGTGGTGGTGGGTGTTAGATGGCATTGGTGTTGTTGCAGTTCGTTGTAGTATGGATGGAGTGGTGGAGACAAAGAATTGTACAGTATGTGCCCTCCCTCGATGAGTCTTTGGACTTCCTGGAGTTGTCATGTAATAATAATATTTATGCACAAGTTGTAAATCAGCAGTTACATTTGAAAGATGTATGGGAAGGTAGGTTGCTATTGATTCAAATATAAAACAGGATTGCAAGCTAACTATCTTTCCTGTTATTTATAATTATTTGAACCTATCAATGAATGTAATGTTAAGCCTGATGTTGAAATAGGATATGTTAAGCTTAGTCTTTACACTAAAGATGACATGACATTATTATACTATTAAATAAATCTAATACAAAGCTTCAAAAATTTGAAATTTCTCTGATACATTTGGTGTTAGTAGCAGGAATGAAATGAATAATACCATGAAAATAATATTAACCATTTCATTCATTCATTCATTCAATGTTTAGCTTTGTTGGAACAGTGTGACACAGAACCTCTGGGTTACATATTAATAGCAAGAAGACATGGTTTTAAATCACAGTTTAAATATAAATGTTAATGGTGTTGGACTCAGTGAGCAAGATTTGAAGAGTAGTGAAAACTTCAAATATTGGGAAGTATACTTTCTAGTGATAGAAGGACCAGGAGATAATGAGGATTTCACTAGGCTAAACCTTTTTGACTGCAGAGACATGGAAGTTAACAAAAAAACAAGACATAGTAGAATACAAACATTGAAGTTTAAAGAACAATGTTAGCAAAAACAAGCACAAGGAAAGATAGAATAAGAAATGTGGACATTAGGAATAGGTTAGGACTAAAACTGTTAAAGAAATACTTAAGAACTCTCTCTCTTTCTTGAAGTGATTTGGACATCATCTAATGAGAATGAATTTACAAAGAATACCTCAAATATCATTTCATACAGAATGTATGTAATGATATTTGAGGGGAAGAGACAAGAGGCAGACCACAGAAAAGGTGGAGAGATCAGATAAGAGAAGATCTAAAGAAAAAAAAAGAAACCTGAACTGGTACAATGTTCATAAAGGAAGAATTTGGGAGAATAGAAAGAAATGGAAAGATTTGATCTTTATTATTATTACGTGACACCTCCAGGGAGTCCAATGACTCATCAAGGGAGGGCACCCACCCTACAACTCTCTGCCTTCACCACTCAATTTTCCAACTATAATCATCATCATCTACACCAATGCCATCTACCACCCACCACACTAGTATTTTCACAGACAATCACAAACATCCATGCCCACAGCGGGATTCGAACCCGCAGCCTTTTGGCGGGAGAGCAGATACACTAACCACTCGGCCTGCCTGACCTGACTTCTGTTGAAACAGTTCTTGCTTAAGAAGAAGAATGTTTTAGCTTTCTTAAGTACCAATTTTAGTAAATATCCTAAATTGAATATGGGGAGTGGTAATGAAGAAATTTCAAATTTATATAAAATGAGAAAAGTTAAAAGATCTTACTAGGCAGTGTGCAAACCAGGTTGTAACATATGGATCCTAGAGGCAGATTAGTATACATAGCTGCCAGATTAAAGATCAATCACAGATTTGACAGTTCTATTGAAAATAAACAAATAACATCAATGACAGAACCATTTTATTATTATTATGTGACACCTGTAATGACTCATCGAAGGAGGATACTCTACTTTGACTCTCCATTTCCATCATTTAAACCAAGAACACAAACTGCTTCAACCATCATCATCTACATACAATTATTTTTAATATTGGCTCACCACCAATATTAAAAATAAAGATTTCAGAAAACAACTTGACATTAGTAATATTTAATAATGCATTAAGCAGAAGGAATATATGGTATGGTCACTTAAAATGAGAAATGGAAAATATGCAAAATTATCTTGAAAAAGGCCCATAGGAAGACTGAAATATAAAAGCTGATGAAATTAGACCTGACAATGATATACCAGTTGAGAAGAAAGTTTTTTTTGCAGAAGTAATTCAAAAAAATCTTCATACACTCAAACTGTAAAAAATTAAAATGCATTTTAATTTTAAACATAATTTTGGCTAGTCTTGTCTGTTTATCTTTCTGATTAATATATTATAAAATTAATCATTAATTTTACATAATTAATTATCCATGGATCAGCTAAGTAAAAAAAAATTCCCACATCATTTCCATTTATTGAAAAAAGTTTAAGTAGCCTTTGTAACCATTAGCTTTACTATTTCTTCATATTATGTTCATTCCTAAAGACCATATGATCTTGTAAAATTGAATTAACCGATAAAATCATTTAGTTATGTGGAAATATGGTTTATTTTTAGATCCTCCATTTAGTTCCCAAGAAACTTTGCGAGCATGGCAAGAAAAGAATCATCCTTGGCTAGAATTATCTGATGTCCATAAAGAAACTACAGAACAGATTCGTGTAACTGTGATACCTTTTTATATGGGCAGACGAGTAAGTGTTTTTTTGTGGGGGAAGGATTTAACTCTGAAAATAAAAATCATTACTACATGTTTAACAACTGCATTATTCGGCCCTCTACCTTCTGCTTTAATTAATTTCAAAATTATGTTGAAAAGAAAAAACATATTCCCATGTTTTTAATATATTCCCGCAAGCTCATTAACATCTCTGACCTGTGGTAGATGTACCAACTCCCCTTCCTTTGAATAAACCAAACAGTTAACTAAATATTCAATGCCCTTTAGTTGCCATACTTCATCTTACATAAAAAAATTCTACCCACTTTATATCCATATCCAAAATTTCATTTTGAGAAACATTAAAATTATGGTTAATTTTGGATCCTTCTTTCTGACATTTGTATCATATCACTTACTCCACTTAGGACATCATATACAAACAGATATAGCAGTGCTCTTTTCTCTATTCTCCTCTAGTCAATTTTTATCTGAAACATTTTGAAAAATGTGCTCTTGATAGTGCCATTCTTAAACTTTTGATCTGGCTAAGACATATTAATGATATGTTCTCTTACTGACACATTAGACTCATTCCTCCTCCATGTCAACAGGCTAGCACCCCAGATTCCACTTTGCTCTAGAAAAAAGAAAATAAGAAGAGTCTGTGATAAAAGTGTAATTATTGAATTACCCATCTTCCTGATGGTTTACATTTTCTTTATTTCTCGGTTTACAAGAAACCTACTTACAAGATAGGTTTCACAACCTTTCCTGTCATCTCCCTTTCCATAGATAAATTGATTTTTATGCATTTCAAAATAACAGGATCAACAGTATGGTATTATAAAAACTTGTTAACAATGCCATTAGCTTCTCTTCCAACCAGGCTTTCATCACCGTTGAACTTTATTCATCGCACCTTCTTATCTAATGGCTACATTGCAAAAAAATAATAATGATAAATAAATAAACAAAATACTTGTTTCTCCCTCCTTTCCACAGTCCTCTCAACAATACAAATTACAGAATGCTTTTACTATTCCCTACATTCAGGGTGCCTCAGGAAAAAAAAATAACTAGAACTTTGACAAAATATTTAAACCTACCTAAAGACAACCTCTTCGCTGTCTATTCTTCTAATTTTAATATATTCCCACAAGGATAGACCATAAATTCTGGCATTCACTTACTATCACTACCTACCTATGTTGACAGAAAACAGTTTGTTTTTAGTATATATAAGTAATGAATAATTAAGATAATTTTTAGAAGCATTCCTTTTCTTGGGGGCATAGACAGATTGATTGTTATGCATTATAACAATCAATCTGTTATTATGCATAACAATCTTCAAAATAACAGGATCAAATAGCCATCCACACCTTCAGAAGTATGGAATGAAACTGTGCCTGGCATATAATGACCCGCCCCCCCCAAAAAAATAAAATAAAGTAAATAAAATATATGTATATATTTATGTATAATAAACTACACTGATTGAAAAGAAGTCAATAGACATCCCCTATTCAGCAAATTGATGACAAATTGGGCCATCCAGATCAACTGCAAGTGTTACTCACAGTGGACAACCCACCACACTCACCAAACATGACTATAGAGTAATTACAAAGGATAATATATAAAACCACCATTCATCAGTTGAATGCAGAATTCCTGGCATCAGCTGGAACACAAATCTGCACAAAAACATTCAGAACCAAGGCTAACTAAATATGCAGTGCCCTTTAGTGGCCATACAACATGGGTTTCCATGGCAGGACTGAAATATGCAAGCCACATGTTACCTGAATTAACATGCAGCATCATCTTCGGTGGTGCAGAGAGGTGGTGGGATGTGTAATTTTGGAAAGCCATGTTATGGAATGGTGAATCACTCTATACTGTCTACTGAGTAAATGGACAGGAGTGGGTGTAGCAGATGCCCAGTGAATATCTCTTACTAGAGTACATAACCCCAACTATGAAATTCAGAGGTGACGGCATGGTCCTGGTTTGGTCTCAGACCTGTTTGTTGTGCCACAAACATTGAACTCTGAGAGGTATCTGAACATTCTGGGCAATGCAATGGTTCCTACTTTGTGGCATTTCTATGGAACTGACCATGGTCTCTTTCAGCAAGACAGTGCACTGTGTCATAAGGCTGCTGTAGCTGTGTGGTTTGTGGACATCATCACCATGCTTGACTGACAGAGCTTGAACATCTGTGGGATGAAGTGGAGTATCAGGTGAGATCAAGGGACATCTGCCCCACAACAGTCCAGGACCTTATTACTGCTTACATGAAGAATGGTTCAAAATTTCCGTCGATCACTATCATTAGCTTATGGAAAGTATACCCCGTAGGATTGCTACAGTCACTGCAGTGAAATTAGGTCCTACATCTTATTGAGGTGGGTACCATGGCTGTTTGTTCCTCACATTGTGGTGTCCATTGACTTCTTTCCAAGCAACGTACCTATACGTATGCAAACAAAGCCATTTTATTGAACTGTAAATACAGAATGGTTCCCTAACAATGTATTTCAAAATGATTAGGGAAAATAATTTTTCTAAGAACTTTCTCATATCCTATCTTTCTATTCTTTTAAAGAGATTAAAGGATTAGCAAGAAAAGCCTTGCTAATCCTTTAATCTCTCTTTGTTTTTTGGAAATCACCTAGGATGGGGGAGGTAAATAAGATATTATGAAATTATGTATAAATTACTTCTGTAATTTTACATGCCATTAGAACTGTTTGCAAAAATTTTATCAAAAGAAAAAAAATTAAACTTTTAATCCTATGAGTGATATCACTGATAAAAATTAAGAACAGTGAACCCTAATACTGATTTCTGTGAAGCTCTAACATAACCATTCACTTCTACTCTTTCGTCCCTTCCATGCGGAAGATGGGAGGCGGCTCTTTCATCTAGGAAAGAGGGAAACTAATGGTATACATGCACTACTTTAGTAAGATGAGTGGACTTGCATGCAGTGGTCCAACGGTGTTGCAGTAAGTCTCTTTTCTAATAGGTTGTCAGAAACTCTCTTGTGCTAGTATAGTATTTGCAATAGCCTTGTCATACTAATTTGCATTTATTGCTTCCTAAAGATACATGCACTACTTTAGTAATATGAGTGGACTTGCATGCAGTGCTCCAACGGTGTTGCAGTAAGTCTCTTTTCTAATAGATTGTCAGAAACTCTCTTGTGCTAGTATAGTATTTGCAATAGCTGTCATACTAATTTGCATTTATTGCTTCCTAAATAGTGGAGCATTCATTTGTAGTGAATTGAAATCTCTAATGATGAATTCTTAACCATATTCTCATTTAAGATTCCCCTCCTCTCTCTCTCTCTCACACGTTTTAGCTTGCCAAGAAGCTTCTAATTAAATAACTGATCCAAAAAAAAGACAAGAAAAAAAAATTATAACATCAAACATACATTACTCCTTTGTTTACTCTGCAAATGAATGTTCAGTAACAAAAATGTTACCCTTCTTCATCTAAAGTTGGAGGGATTGGAAGAGTCTCTTAAATTAGTAAAGAAATTTCATCCAATTTACATTCTTTTGGAAACAGCAATTTAAAACACTTAGAGTATCTTCTCTATGCAACATTGTAGTAACACCACATGAAACTTATGCTTCCAGGAGAGTAGTATGTCAAAATGGGATCTAGTGATGAAATATGATCTTGGTTATGATCAGAGAGTGATGGTTATCAGTCATATTTTTACACATATGGATGATTATCTTATTCCATTTCAGAAATATCATTCTTTTGTTTAACATTGATACATCATTATCTTTCAAGCCAAATTACCTGATATACATATGTCAACTTAATAATTTTACTTTTGCCATCTGATAATTCATCATAGAGAAGTGGTTCTCCTTTGCAGATACCTCAGAAAATTGTCCAAGCTGACTAAAATACATTTTTACAAATCATAGAATTCAATGCTTCTACACTTAGCCAGACACCTGTCAGTGGAGTGATGTGCATAACAGATTTCTAAAATATTTCAATTTTTCCCTCTTTCCAAACCATGGCAAAACTCTGAATACAGCAGGAGGAAAGGGAGAAAGACAATATTTGGGATATCTTTTGTTTTGATAAATCACATAACTAACACAAAGATGATATTGTTGGATCGTAGCGTCTGCTCGATTATATTTTATCACCTTATAACTCTCACTTGTTAGTATTTAATTTGTCGTAGGCTGATATATCATCCGAACATGAAGAATATTTATATTATACTGTGCTTCTCCATGTTCTGAATTGCATGAGCAACTTTGAAAAATCAACCTTCAACTGTACCAGGTTATTATAAAGCTGATTTTAGGCTGAGGTTCTCTTTATTATATAGGGTTCCCGCTAAGATTCAAATTATTTTAATGAGTGGTGCAATGAAAAAATCAGGCAAATACAAGATTCAATTCAAATAAAATTATTTAATGCAATGTCACATAAATTATATCATAACACAGTATTCCAACAGGGACATTACAATTAAACGAATATAAAGCTCTCATTAAGATACTAGTACACTACTCAGCTGAGCTTACAATTTATAATTAAAAACTATATTAACAGATCTTATTCTTCTTGTTATAAAGAATTTCTACCACATAACTTCACTCTGACCAAGGTTACATCTCAAATATCAAATCAGTTCAAGATATTCAGAAAGAATACAACTCATGAACCATCAGACATTCATTTGTAATTCTCTAAGCTCAGTCAATCAAAATTAGTTCTTGTAAGTTCGAGATTCGTAAATTACAACAAATAGGCTTCTCAATATTCTCGTTCAGTCAATGAACACTTAATTAAATAATATAGCATTTGTCACTTGAAGAGGGAAAAGTCTTAGCACATCACACATTCAATCTTGACTCGCTGAATACAGCAACTAGGAATAAATTACTTTCGGTGGAATTAATTTTATTTACTTCTCACTAAGTATAGTAAAGGTAATCTTACCAAGATATAGCTTCATCACATCATAAGGAGATTGAACAAAGTCCTTGCTGAATTTTACTTTGTAGTAACACAAACTTAAAAGAATCTTCTATTTCCACGATTGATTTATAGACTCTGGAGAATATAACCTTTTTGCACTTGGTTTAAATTATCTACCCATTTCTTCCTTTTCTTATAAGTATTATCCTATGTCCTGCACTTTTCCACTGCTAGGCGTTAGGAAGTTTTGGTAGAAACACAACTCCGAAAAAGGTAAGTTAAAATGCCAAGCGATTCCCGGTACTTTCTATTCTGTTTTCGGCACGTCAAAATCCCCCCTCAGTTTCTAGCTACCGTTTTCTTCTTTTTACTTTCGTTTTCGTGTCTACTCGTTCCTTTTTCCCACCAGTAACTGGTTCTCACCGGTTTAGCTCACATCGAACTTGCTTTTCCCTTGGTATATAGTAGTTCATGCTCCAACATGCGCTAGGAGAAATTTGCATGATTTCTCACAACAACCAATCAAATATATCACAAGGAATCTTCTGGATATATTAAAATTACATACATCACAGTTTCTTATATTATTATTAAAGGAATAAAGCAAATAAAATAAATGACACTTTAATACAGAGCCTTTTCATGTCTATGATATATCCTAAAATTACATAAATAAAATTAACCAACAAACTCAAAAGGAATTACGAGTAACATTTTATAAGCAAGAGATTAACAAAATAAATTTAAATAAGTTCTGCTTATGATATAGTAGATCATGTTAATTATGAATGAAGTATTATTAATTATAAATATCTTCATTCACAATTTAACAATATGGTAATCTACTGTTTATCTGACCACTTCAGAAAGGGAGCTTGCTGTTCTGTTAATTGAAGTACAATGACAATGGTGCTATACCAGAAGTTGGTTGACATGCAAGAGTGTGTTAATAGAATTTTGAAGGTCAGATAAACAGTTTATTACTGTATGTGATAAAATTCAAAAAGTGACAGTAAATATTTCATTATTCCTTCGATTCTCTCTACTACTACTACTCTTGGGCGGCTAGCCTTATGCTATAGGCTCATCGCCACCTTGGCCGTGTGCATGCTCCTGTCGTAAGTCGCTCCATCTACGAGACAAAAAGTCTCAATCTTCTCCATCCTACTAGAGGACCTCTCCTTACTACAATATCAATTATTCATCAACCTAGAACTTAATACAGCTTTTGAATATACCCCATAGTTTTAAATTCACCGTACATGAACATCTACTGCTGGCTTAATTGGTCAAGTGGTTAGCGTATCCATCCTCCAACTAACAGGCTGCAGGTTTGGATCAACCCCCTCCCCAGTGTTCTGCACTCTCTTGCTTATTAGAATTCTGATGTGGCTTGAAAAGGTTTTATTTTTTGTTCCTAAAGCAGGGTTTCTGGACTATGTAAAAAAATAAATAAATAAATATATTAAAATTAATAAAGAAAAGAAAGAAAAAATCTTTAGCTCAACCATGGTACTGAATGTATTATACATTTACAGAAAGCTTTCATGAGTGAGAGCTGTATAAAAAAAAAAAAGTTTTTTTTCCATTTTTTTAAATGGAAAAAAAGTTTGGAATTTCAAGAATTGTTTATGGCCTTAAATTTAGAGAGTTCCCTTTTTTATTAACAACTTTTTATTCAAAACTTCCAAGTCCAACTGTAATATATCAAAGTGCAAATAGAATAAATCTTCATGTTATGATAGTTCATTCATCTTGCATGTTGTTTCTTAGTTTCTTACCTAGAACAGAACACCTTCAACTATATGCAACCTCCTTTATGTTGAAGATGACATTTTCTCTCATTGTTATTTTATGAATTCCTACTTATCAGAGAGCACAGCATCTTTTGTATTCCCCCCACCACCACCACATGGTATATTGCTAATTGTTCTCTTCTTGATCCGTGCTCTGCATTTCTCTGTTCTACATAAAACTGCAGGCCACATGAATATTCTTTTTTGCAAGGAATGGATGGATTTCATTCACCATCAGGGGATAAGAATATCAAATTAGTGCATTTTGTATGTCACCTATCCCTGCTAGATTTCTACATAGAAGTGAATATGTCTGCTCTCTTCCATCAACATCAGTAGTTGTCACTTAACCATGTCTCTAAAATAAAATTGCTTGATTATCAAATGTGAATTGGCATATTTTGCTCCTGCTGTTAAGTTCAGTATACCAACAAGATTCCAATTTGATATTCATGTCAAAGAGTTTATAAACGATATAGGTATTTTAGTAGACAAGATTACTCATCTAGGTTAATTAAGGGTCAAAGCTAAATGAAGGAAACCTCCACATAGCCTTTTAAGGAGCGCAGAGAACTGGGAACTTCTGACCTAATGTCTAATTTTTCTTTTTTTGTGTATCTCATGAGTATGTATCTGCTTGACTGTACAATGATAATACAATTTGATGAAATGCCATGTGAGCTGGGGTATTGCACTGTTAAACAAGACAAGTGCTGTTTTCATCAGAGAACTAGGATTAATGGTGAACTCATTGTAATCATATTGCTGTATTCTTTGATGATGACAATTTGACTTCCTACCATACCAGCTTTGCTAATTCTGTGGTCTATTTCCATATTTAAATTACCATCTTCACTGGAAATTGTGCCAAAATGCTTTACTTGTTCTGTAGGTTCTCCTTTTAAGGAGCGCAGAGAACTGGGAACTTCTGCCCTAATGTCTAATTTTTCTTTTTTTGTGTATCTCATGAGTATGTATCTGCTTGACTGTACAATGATAATACAATTTGATGAAATGCCATGTGAGCTGGGGTATTGCACTGTTAAACAAGACAAGTGCTGTTTTCATCAGAGAACTAGGATTAATGGTGAACTCATTGTAATCATATTGCTGTATTCTTTGATGATGACAATTTGACTTCCTACCATACCAGCTTTGCTAATTCTGTGGTCTATTTCCATATTTAAATTACCATCTTCACACTGGAAATTGTGCCAAAATGCTTTACTTGTTCTGTAGGTTCTCCATAGTTCATAGTTTTTCTTGTACTGTTTGTCAGTCCTATGCAGACTATGGACAATTAATAAGAGAGAAGGTAATTTGTTGGTGGCAATCATCATTACAAGCAATAACAAATACATTGCATGAGATTAAGCCTGAAGTTAAGCATTGGCATTTTAGTCAACATAGAAACAGAAAGAAGTTGTTCTTGCTAGCAGTGCCATAACGAGGGCATGGTGAAAGAGACGCCTGCCACAGGCGCAACTAGGTTTGGGGTGCAAAACATAAAAAATGTGAAAAATAAAAATGAATAAATAGATATAAAAGTCCGCTATTTTATATTGTATTTTTAAATTTCGGCAATATGCCGTTTTAGACACACAAATTCTGCAACACGCTGCAACTCATTTTGATGGGATTAATAGTAGGTATTTAACATATTGCATTTAGTAAAATTTAACTTGTTACATTTAAATTTTTCAAAATTTTTACTATTTTTGGGTGGAGGGGACACAAGTTAGACACTTGCCACAGGCACTTCATACCCTCATTACTGCACTGCTTGCTAAGCTCCACATAAGTCACAGTCATCTTATATCTCAACAAATAAGTGTTCTTATCTGCTGAGGCCTGATGACCTACTTTGTGTGTGTGTACACGCAATGAACACTCATCTTACCATACACGATATTCTGAGAGAGTGCCAGTAATTCACTCAAGAGAAAAATGCAGTTTTTACTAATCCTGCTGAGCCATATACACTCAGGCAGATCTTGTCAGACTTGGACAAGCTGCATGATATTTATAAATTTTTACAAAGAATTCATTTATACAAAAGCATTTGATTTATAAAATGGTGTTTGTGTTCGTGTCATTGCTCAATTTTTTTTTAAATTTGTTTTTTGTATGTAACATGCTATTTGCTAATTTAGCTATTTATTTTTAATTACCTTGTGTACTGCCATAACCTTCGGAATGCCATAGCGTAACTTTACTATCCTTTAGCCAGTAAATCACCGACTAACCAGTTAAACAATCAATCCATATCACTCTACTTAATGTTGCCTGTTACCCAAGATTATTTACATTTACAAGATTATTTAGTGCTGAATACACTAAACATTATACATTTTATACATTCTAATGCAAGTTGCATTAGAATGTATAATGGAGGATACTTGAAATCAAGCTTGATAATTAAACACTGATAGTGTATTCCATATATGAACCAAAGTAGAGAAGTTTGAAGAAGGTAACTCTGTTGGTCACATCATTCATCTTGCATGTTGTTTCTTAGTGAAGCTCAAGCTCTTCATGAACAGTAATGTTCACTTAACTGTAGACCATATTCTAATGAAGCTCTACTGTTTAATTCAGAATTAGCACTTAGTCTTTATCAGTTTTACTGACTGAGACATATACACCCTTATAAATGTGAATTTGCCATTCTCATACAGGGGAATGATTATTTGTATTTGTTTATTTGTTGCAAAACATATTGTAAGGAAAATTATGTTTCTCCCCTTTTGAATGCACACAGTTTCAACCAGCCAGCATATACAGCTGTCAGATGTAATCTTGAACAACTAACACCATCATGTCCCTTTTTTTACTTGTAATATAATCTAATGCTGACAAATTGAATAGCACTTCTTTATTTTCTAGTTATTGTGAATTTTTAATATGCGTTTTCATTATGTATGCTGTTTAATTTACATTGTTTTAATATAAAAGTAATTTATATTTATCTGTTTGTGTGTGTTGTATATAACATATATGTTGTGTGGGTGGGTGGGTGTACATGTATATATATTTTTTTTTAATTTATTTCTCTGTTTCTCTTTTAGGTTGCTCAGAATACTACTGTTTACTGGGTAGGTATTACATTTTTGGAATAGTCTAGTAATTGGGTTATAAAGAATAATGACAAACTCACAGATACAGTTTTAAATTATTTTTCATATTGAATTTGTAAAATCACTTGAGAATAAAAATAACACAGAATCGTTAAAAATATGATTGAAAAAATTTTATGAATAGAAATATAGGAATATGAACTGTAATAATATTTAGCTAGAAAATTAAATTGGATTAAAATTTAAATATTTCATCCTAACTGATAAAACCGAGAAATAATATCTCCACAAAAGCTGAATCTTTTCAAATAAGTTACATTTCACAGCCACATGACTCGAATAATAACAGTATTGAATTAACTACGGTCAAGTAACTATATAAAATACCATTATAACAAACTTACTCGCTGTAATTTTTCATTTGAAGGTGAATTAGTTAATCTCATTAGGAGATAGCAGGGATTTTAATCTTAGAAACTTTTTATTTTGTCCAGCAAAATTGACACATGCATTATCAGTAAATAATATTATGATGGGCAGTGTCGATATTGTTGGATCCTACTTCTTCTAAATCTTTACCTTGGATCTGACATAATTACTATTACGATGTTCTTAACTAATTGATAAGTTGATTTCTAATTCAAATATAGAGAAAATTTATATTTAAAGACTGCGCCACTCTATATCTAAATTAGTTCAAGAATTGAAGAAAAATCAACCTTCTACTATTTCTCCTTAAAATTATATACTGACCGAGTATATTTGACTTACTTAATTTACCCGCTTTGGTTCGAATATTTTATGAATGGTGCAGTAAAAGAGATTCAGGCAAAATACAACTTTTGATTAACAAAAATAAATATTTAATTTTATAATCACAAATTATACACTTAAGATCAAAATACTAAATAAGTTATTATAAACACTTCAGCCTTTCTGATAATACTGTCATACAAACTCAGACAATGGTAAATCTGTTATCTCTAATACAGTCTTCTCACAGTTCTTTAAGTTCCAAATACGACAAAAATTGCAGTAACACTTCTTCACAAACATACACTTTTAAATTTACACTTAAGCTAATTTCCGAAATAGTTACTGTTAGTATAGGGAAATTCTAGGATGAAACTCACACACTTCTCTGTATAGGAATATTAATGGTTGGAATAATCTTACCGATAATCTTCTATCTTCATCTACTTATACATTTACACAACTGTAAACACTTTAAACAGTAAGTGACACTCATTAAATAAATTCTTCTAAGCAATAACTGAATTAATCATCCGTCACAATACACATAAACAAACGTTCTTGCATGAAGTACTACTAATCACTCATGAATTAAGGCAACACACAATAATTCTTAACTTGAGGTTTTATATGCACAGTTGTTCATTCCTCCTGCATTCAAATAATTCTTTAGGCACTGTAATTCTAAACACTGCCAACGGTAAACTTCACCTTTACAGCCTCTACTATTTTCTAGTAACTTCGTGATTTGCTTCAAGGTTCCATATGTCCTTGAAAGGTCGGCGCTGAAATTAAATCTCAATTCAAGTATTGCTAGTCTATTTAGTAGTCACTCAGCTGTCTTCCATAGCTATAATTGTTATTCTACAACTTATTAGCTAACCGCCTCTCAACTAGTAGACTTTATTTAGCTGCTTGAATGACTTGCTGACTCGCTATTATCGCACTGTGATTCCCGAATGCTCCGATTCCAACCTAATGCCAATCTCTCTCTTATAAATCTCTAATGCTCTCCCTTTTCCAGCGTTCCTCGCTTTTTATATCCATTCTTCCTGCCTAAATTATTCTCGTGAATTCTTTGACTAAAACTCTTTTCAATAAACCTTCTCCTCACGTGGTGTTCCAAAAACGTGCCCTCTATCTAATATACGTTTCCATGACAACAAAACAAAATATAATAAAATTGAGCTATTGCATAACGTTAAACTTTTACAAACAGGAATAAATAGAGAATATTTATATTTCAAATAATGGCAGTTAAATTATCAAATACAAGTTCTTATAATATTAACATAGTAATAATTAAAATAGCTTAATAATATTTTAATACAGAATCTTATTACTATTAACACATATCTTTGATTTAATAATTAAATATTAGATATAATTAAGGTAGTTATATGAATATTAATTTATAAATAAGTGATTTACATTAAATAATATTTACAAATGTAGCCTTTGCCATGGTGGATTATGTTGGATTCTGAGGAGAGTTTTAATAATTTAAATTTCTCTTCATTGGATTCATTGGATAATATTGTTGGATTCATCAGAATCCAACAATATTATCATCAGCAGCAGCCATTTTCTGTCCACTGCTGGACAAGGCCTCCATTCATTCCTATCTTGAGCTTTTCTGTGCCACTGAGATGTTGCCATCTCTTTAATCTCATCCTCCCACCATCTCTTTGGTCTTCCTGTAGCTCTCTTTCCATCTCTAGAATACCATTCTGATTTGATTCAACTTTGTCCATTTTTCAGTGTTACTTCTTTCAATATGACCTTCCCATTGCCATTTAAATCTTTTAATGGCTGTTCTAATGTCTCTTAATCTAGTCTGAGCTCTGATCCAAATGCTTTCTGTCTAGACCAGTAATACTGAGTAATGATCTTTCCATTTTTCACTGGGTAGTCCTCAACTTGTTGATCAATTTTTTAGTCCATGTTTCACTTCCATATGTCATGACTGGAAGTACAACTCGAATATTTTTCTTTTAAGGCAGATTGGAATGTTTTCTTTGAGTGCTTCCCCTTGTTTTCCAAAGGCTATCCAACACAAGTTGAATTCGAAATATATTTTTTTTATTTACAGTCACCCTCTACTGTGATCTTTTATCCTAGGTAAACATTCCAATTACTATATCAATTTCTTGGTGTTCCATCTGCACTGGCTTTTTGGTAATGTATTTATTATACATTATTTTTTGTCCTTATTTATATTTAATCCTTTCTTTTTACTTTCTGCATTCAATTCAGTGATCAATTCAATTTTTTGTATATATGACTAATTGATTTTTAAGGACTTCTAAAATAACTAATCTTGAGATTGAATCAAATGATGCTTTTTCAAAATAAATAATGCTAGACCTACGGTTTTTTGGTATTCATTTGTCTTATTACGTGTATATGATCAATTGTGCTGTTAACTTTTTTCTGAATCATGCTTGTTCTGGAGGTTTGCAAAAACTAGACTGTTTTGGATAGTACCAGTTTACTATAATAAAGAGACAATACCTTTGATGAAATTCTATTTCTTATTAATATTGTTTGTTTATTAATGAATTAGTGATCTATTCAATTACATAATGATTAATAATTATGTAATTGTTAATTTGTTATTATGTATTAATATTATTTGCCAGCCTGGTTGGCTGAATCGCTAGCATATCCTACTCTCTGCCTTGCTTACTGGAGGCCTGAAGTGGTCCAAATAAAAAGTTCCATGTTTGATCTCTAGCAGAGATTTCAGGATCAGGTAAAAAAAAAAAAATTTTAAAAATACAAAAAAATTAATAAAAATAGAAAAAATCCTACCCTTCCTCCCAAACAGTACTAATGCATTATGTATTTACAACCTTTTGTGGATAGGAGTCATATATATAAATTACTGAACTACATTTACATATTATCATGGGTCCAATGCCCGTAGGTGTCTGCTGCCATCTTGATATGATTCTTCCATTGCATTCTATTTTGTGCAAGATGACTCAGTTTGTGTATAGAGTTTCTGTACCATTTGACGATGTCATCGCCGCATTCTCTGTTTGGTCTTCCTCTTTTGTTCTTTTCTTCACTCATTGAAAATAGCAACGTTTTTAATTTTCTCTCATCATTCATTCTACATATATGGACAAATAGGCGTAGTTTCCTTTTGATTATTTTCTGGATCAGGTTTTCTTTTGGTTGTATTCGTCTGTAAATTTCCTCATTGTTCACTTTCTGTATCCAGCTTATTCTCAACATCTTTCTATAGTAATTCCTCTCAAATGCCAATATCCTCCTTTCAGATTCTCTCAGGAGTACCCAGGCCTCACATCCATAGAGCATGCTGCTGAAGGTACAGGTTTCTACAATGCGCAGTTTAGTTTGCATCTTTATAACTCGGCTATTCTAATTTTTATCTCTTTTTTGGGGTCCAAGTCATGCATCATGTGGCATCCAAGATATGTGAAGTGTTCCACATTTTCCAGTTGAAATCCGTCTATCATAACTCTGTTCAGTAACTCCTGTTGTCCGAATATCATTGTTTTAGTTTTTTCAAAGTTGACATTTAGTCCATATCTTTTTCCTTCTGTGTATAGTGTTTGCAATGTCTGTTCCAGTAAATGAGTACAAAACAGTTATTAGATATAAAGACAGTGTTCAGAAGTGGCTTGAAAAAAATTTCCATGTTCGGGTTTAACAACATTTAAAGAGTGGGAGTTGCATTTAAAAAAATCATGCCACATGATTTTTTTAAATATTTTAAAGATTTTTTAAAATATTTAATATTTTTTTATTAAATTTTTAAATCATTCTGTCAGTGTATTTAAATCATTGTGCAAGTTCTCTGTATCACCTTGATTGATTATATCCTACCCAACTTTGCATCATCAGCAAATAACTCTCTCCTTCAAATTATTTTGTATATTATTTATGTACAGAAAATATGCCCTCTAAACATAAACTGCAGTGGTCCAAGCACTGCGCCTTGTGGCATGCTATTAGTCACCTGCTTTCTGTTTGATTTTGCTCCTTCATACACTACTTTTTTGGTATCTGTCTATCAGCCACACTTGTATCCATATCACCTGTTTCATACCCCTTTGTTCTGGTTTACATAACAGAATTCTGTGTGGTATACCCTGTCAAAGTCTGTGCGATTAGCCTAGTGGCTTTGCGCTTCACAACCATATGCCTGGGGAAGGAGTGCTCTAGGTTCGATTCCCGTCGGAGACGTGAGGAGCTGAAGGATCTTCCTCAGCCATAGCCAAGTTAGCCGGTCTTGAGCGTGGACAGCAGGGTTTATTCCGCCAGTTTATCTGGGGTTTTTCATCCCGCAAGCAGGCAAACCGGCCCTGTGAACACACAGGGATACAGCCAAGAATACTTCGAGGCATAGGAGTGATCATTCTATCCTCGTATTTCAGTTACAAAATCCAAGCATGCTTGGAAGGTTGTGATCCTTAAAGGCCTGTTAAAGCCATTGGGATAGGATACTCTGTCAAACCTCTTGCTGGATTTGGCAGGATACCCTGCCAAATCCAGCAGTATCATCATGTAGCCATTCCATTTATCCATCTCAACTGTCATTCTATTATAAAAAGTTCATAAATTACTAAGACATGACCAACCTTTCACAAAGCCATACTGTCCCTCAGTATGGCTTTGTGAAGCCATATTCTTATCCACCCATTCCTAAATTCTCTTTTTGACCAATTTTTTCAGTACTTTTACCACCACTGCTGAGATACTGTTTAGTCTATAATTGGCTTCCTTCCATTCATTTGTGAATTTGCACAGAACTGAGACTTAAACAGTCTGGTTACAGGCATCACTAGTTCTCTTGCACATTCTCATAAAACATTATCTAGTATCCCATCTAATCTGACAGCACTGAGATTCTGCACTATCCTAAGTGCCTCCAGTTCATCAACTTCTGTTCTCACATCAGTTAAGTATGCAAAACATTGCAGTAATAATAAAAGAGAAATGAAAGCTTTGTATATATAAATATAAATTTCTTATTCTGCTTTCCTAAAAATTATCTATTTTTTTTTAGTACTGTCTCTGCCAGGCTAAAGTGGAGTAGTGGAATGCGTTTGCAGAATTTGGGGGGGGGGGGGGGGGATCAAGACAAATATCTAAATCTACAAAGTATATTTAAATATTTATGCATATCAAACTAATACATATTATATTAGATGTCAGAACGAAAAAAAAATCATGGATTCAGTTTACAACATAACACAACCAGCATAAAAGTGATATTGTGATAAAATTTGAAAAATTAAGGTTAGATATGATATATGCAATTTATCAGTCCTGGATAATAGGTATGCAGTTGCATAATCCCAAGTCATTTACACGAAACTGCATGGGAGAGCTTTTCCAGCACATCAGCAACAGCTTAATATCGCTTTACCCAAACTCTTTACCTTCAAACCAAAAGAAGAGAAACAACTTAATTTTTCTTTCAGTGGCTTAGAATGATGTGTTATTTATTAAAGGAACTGAAAGCAGTACTCTTACTCTGCCATGGAGCTCTTGTTAGATAAATCCATCGCAGAGAGCATAGTAGAATAGTGGATATGATGTGCAAGTGATGCTCTCTGACGATTTGGAACTTGTATGTGCTCTTTGACATGCATATCAATGAGTTAACAGGTAGTCTGAATTGCTTTGTATTGAACTTTGCAATGTGGTCCAGACAGGATGCTCAGGCAAGGATTTTATTTTTAAAGCATAGTTAAGTGAAAAATGCTGATGTCAAACTAGAGAGCAAGCTTTCTATTTTGACACTGGTATTCTCTACAAAAATAATTTTGAAACAAATGAATTTCCTCTCTAGTTTGATATTATCATTTGTCATTTAACTATGCTTTAAAAATAAATTTCTTTTCTGTATGGACCAGCATTTTATCTACACAGGAACAGTTCAGCTATGCAAATTCAGTCTGCCAGTTGCCTCTTTGATATGCATGTCAAAGAGCATCACTTACATATCCTTCCAGTTTAATGTGTTTATTATTCCACTATGCGAGTGGTGTTCAACCTTTTTTACTACGCGAGCTACTTTTCTGTAAAAAGTTATTCGGCGAGCTACTCTCTTATGTAGATCACGTTCCCCCAACCTGATATCTGATCACGCACAAATAAACAACTAAAAACTTTATTTGTGTATTTAAAAATTTATTTATCACTTTTAATTATTTTAATACAACAAAAAACAAATATATTGGAATAAAATATTTATTTCTCTATTTTGGAAAACCAAAGTTAGAAAAAACAACAGATTGATTACAAACTCACAAGTTACAGGAAATGCTGGTTGATTAAAAAAAAAAGTTAGTGTGAAATTTGGCATTGTTTGGACCTCGCAATATTTTCATGGTCAAGTTGATATGAAGAAGTGGCCAATCACACACAATCATCCAAATGATCATTTGTAATTTGGTTTCTTAATTGATTTTTTATGACAGTCATATTTGAAAAAGCAGATTCTGACAAGTATGTTGATCCGAAACGCGACAGAATTTTTCGTGCAATATCAGTTAATATTGGGAATTTTTTATGTGCATACTTCCAAATGACTTCATTGTTTATTGATTTTAAATGTAAACTATTCTGAATGTTTATTATCTCGAGTTCTACTTCAGCTTGGTTTATATCAAACAGCCCACTAATTTTATTTGAAATTTCTGTGATGTTCAAGTTTTCTTGAAATGGATTATTGATAAAAGATACAATCATTTCAGTTTTATTAAAATCTTTAAATCTTGAATTTATTTCTTCCTCAACTAATTCTATTTCACGAAGAAATTCTTTTAAATCATAGCGAAACATTTCTTGATTTTGTTCAAAAAATTTTAATAAAGATGGGAGATGTCTAAATTTGCAATCATTTATATTTTTCTTTAATAAAAGTAAATATTGTTGGAAAGTTTTTATTGAACTTAACATGTGAATTAAATTTTTATCCTTGTAACTCTAAATTTAAATTGCTTAATTTTGTACAGAAATCTACTAAAAATGATAAGTGTAACAACCATCTTTTATCACTCAATTCTTGATAAATATCTCCTTTGTCATCAAGAAAAATTGACTTCTGTTGAGCCAGCAAACATTATTGTACAACAGAAGTTCCCTATCATCATCTGCCTGTAATTTAAATAGCCGCCGTTGCAGGGCTTTTCCTCGAACAGAATTTACAATTCTAAATGTAATATCCAAAACGTCTTTTGTGTTTAATCTTTTACTACACAGTACTTGGTGAATAATACAGTGGTACATTAAAAAATCTGGATATTTGTCATCGTTTTTACATAATGAAATGAAGCCTGATTTATTACCTATCATTGCAGGAGCACCATCAGTAGTAATAGACACAAGTTTAAAAAGCAGAAGTTTGTGTTGTTTCACAAATTCATCAAATGCCGAAAAAATGTCTTCTCTCCTAGTCCTTCCCAATAATGGTATAATTTTCAAAAGTTCTTCTTACTTGAATAATCTTGAAATACCATGCGAATAAGTACCATTAACTGAGCAATATCAGTGAAATCGTTTGATTCATCAAATTGTAATGAAAACGCAACACACTGGTGAATGTCTGACATCAACTTGGCCTGGAAACTTTTCACCGGGCAATTTGAAACCTTGTCTGTGGCCTAGAAGTAGTATCTCTCTCTCTCTCTCTAGCGACATCTCGAACCGAGAAGCTCCTTTCTGGAAGTGAGAAACTCCTCTCAAGCAACGTGGATCCGGGCAGTCTCTCTGACGGCGACTCTGGACCGGGCGGCCTCCTCTCTGACAGCAATTCTGGAACCGGGACTCCTGCTTGCTTCAGTCCCTTTTTATTAGGCCTCCTCTGAGACCTCGCACGAAGTTTGGCAACCCCCAAAGAATTGGTATGAGTCTTTTATCTTAAGTTTCAAGTTCGGCATGCCTTTTGTTCTCCTCTGCTTTGTTTTGATTGTAAGTTGCCGGCCATCGGAAAGTTGTTTGAATTCTTTCTGACTGACTTCGGAGATGTTTACACTTAGAGCCTGCAAGCCTTTCTCGTGCATACAAGTTTCAATAACAATCTTTCTAATGCCCCCATGTACAGCTACGGCGACAAAAACATTGCCTTTGTTTTTAACACTCTAACATATTCTTATTAAAGCAGTATATACAGTTAGCTTCAAAAGAGTTATTTACAAAAACATCTAATATAAACTATACCGAGACAGACAAAGTTTATTTTTTTTACAATATTCACATGGGACTTAACCTAAGTAAAAAATCGATGTAATGTGCTTTGGAATATTTAATATTTAAGCTACAATCGAGTTTTTACATTTTGCTTATAATCGTATTCACTCAGCTCGCTGTTTGACTTCCACTGATCCAAATTAATTCATTTACCCGGACTTATAAGAAAATTACTGATTTGATTTTAACAAAAAATAAATAAACAATAGCAATACACTTAAAGCGAATTAAAAATAATACAAAATAATGATAAATAAAATATTATGTTTTCAGTTTTAATTAAATTTGTAAGGAGGAATACACAAGAGATCGACCAAAAATCTCTTTGCGATCGACAGGTTGAACACCCCTGCACTATGCCAAGTCACTTAGTCCATATGAATCTATCAGCAATTTGGCATATAGAGAATAGAGTACTCTTCTGTCTCTGTTCTTAGATTCTATATCAGTATACAGGAGGTCAAGATCAGAGTTATTTGTTGGATCATCTGTTGTATTTCCTGTTAGCACATCATCCATTCAGTTGGTATTAAAAAAAAAAAAAAGTACCTATAATAATTCATCCCAATTCACTAAGTTCTTTACAGTCTTTATGATCTTTGATCTTTTGTTTATACTCCACTTCTGATACTTTTTCAAATCTGACAAATGTGCTATTAGATAAAGAGGATTCATCTAGGCATTCATTTCATGTTAGATCCTGAGCCACATTGGAATCAAGGGAAAGAAAATGAATGCAGCTGCTAAGACAGACAACTTGACTCCTCTTCACTGTCAACCTGTCTGTCCCCTATATAGATTAACATTCAGTAAAATAAAAATTATTGACCATTTTCATTCTTTATCATGGCATGAAAAGGCTATAAATGGATAAAATGGGATCAAGTCCAAATTAAGTATTGGCAGTTCAGTTTGTGTACAAATAGTGACAGTTATTATTGACTATACTTTATACAAATTACAATCGGTCATCTTACGCAGTTGTGATTTTTGAGGACCAATGGATCCACCTATGTGTGATTACTGTAACTCTCATTTACCTATAGGCCACTAGAGTGCCACTGCTTAAGTTAGTTTCATCATTTTTCCATTATCAGAGTACTCTGACTCAATTGTATATACCCACAGTGGCCAAACTGCGGCTCACGAGCCGCATGTGGCTCGTAAGTTTTATTGCGGCTCAACTAACAAATTAAAAATATTTATAATTTTTCTAAATTTTCTGTTGTTTTTAATTTAATTTTTCAGTTAACTACATTGCTGTTCAGCAATGCAGTTAATTAAAAGTAACTAGGGCTCTTGCTGCAAAAACTCTGGCCACCCCTGGTATATACTATGATTTTGTGACCCAGACAAGAGTGTATAATAGTTTTTATTTATTTTTTTACTAAAATTGACTTATATAATTACATCTAATCAGCAATATATTTTTTGTTGAATATTTTATTTAACTTCATTTATTTAACTACATAACTTCATCTTTGTTTTGCTGTGTATAATGCTTTTAACCTTGGACAGGTAACAGTAGCACATGTACTAGTAAAACCTAAATCAGAGAACCAGCCCAATTTTTATATATATTTTTTTAAGACAAATAACAATTATATTTGAAAAGTGTTACCAACATCCATGCCACAGTCTGTCATTGTCCCAACAGAAGCTTAATAGACATTAGTAGAAATAGTATTAATAAATACATCAGTACAGCTAGGTGTCCACTTATCACAATTAAATGGAACCTAAAAACATCACAATAAGCAAATATGATCAGCAAGCAATGGGAGTCCATTTTTTTCCCCTATAAAATTATCTAAATGTTGCTTTATATTGCTATTATAATCATGCAATATACAGATAATGTTCTAATATACAATATTTAAAGTTTTTACCATAAGGCCTTTCTTATTTCAATAAACTATGTATGTTAAAATAAATACATCTGTAAATAACACTCAGATTTTTTAAAAAAGTGAAAAAAATTAATAAAAAATTGTTTTCTTTGGCATCCTCTTCTAAAATAAAATTTCACCTCATCTATGAAATCACAGTTCATGAACTTAATTAACAGTGCCATATCCCTGTGAGAAAGATGAAGTATGTTCCTTATAAGAGCATGTAAGTTTTACTAGATGAATTTCTTTGGCACAACTTTTTTTTTTGCTTTGGGAGGAGGTGAGGGGGGGGGATCTTTTACAGTTGATTATATTAAATAATTGTGCAATATCAGCCACAGATTCACTTTCAGCATGTTCAGTGGCGCAAAGTATCATATTCAAATCCATAAACTTTTAAGTTTATTGGCTTTATTTGAAACAAATTCACTAGCATCACTTTTTTTTTTTTTTTTTTTTTGTGGAAACAACTAGATAAACAATTTACCAATTTTAAATATTATACTGAATCACCAAAGCTTGCTATTAGAATATTCTAAAATCCCAAATTGCATATCTGTCTGTACTCAATAAGTGTGATCTCTTTAATGAGTCTTGATCAAGCAGTTCAAGCAGATCAAGAGTAAGGGGTGCTTAAGGGTCAAAGCTGTATAACTGAGAGGAGACCTCCACATAGCCTTTAAAGGAATGCGGAGAACCGACCAGGGCTTCTGACCTAATGTCCAATCCTCACCTTCTCGTGGTGCACCCTGTTGGGTATCTACTTTGATACTGAACGAACGAGGATGGGCTGGCAATTTGGGATTTAGCCGACCAAATTGTATTCTTATTGGTTAAACCAAAATAAAAAATGATGGTACAACATGACAAAATTTCATGCCGGCTGGGGCGTCGCCCGGTTAAACAAGGCCCCCGTTGTTTTCGCCAGGGAACCAGGGCGAACAGCGAAAAGTCAGCTACTGGAACAAATCTGAAAACAAACCCCAACTCAACATCACCAGAGTTAAAGATCGGTACTATCAACGTAAGAAGCCTGAATGGCAAAGAAATGGAGCTAGCTGAGGAATTAGATAAGTACCAGATCGACATAATAGGGGTGACTGAAACAAAAAAGACCAAAACTGGTGAGATCTTTCTGAGCAATAAATACAAAATGTTATATTCAGGCAATAACAATCAAGGAAAAGAAGGAGTAGCCATAGTATTCAACACAAAATACGAGGCTAATCTTCTTGAATGGCAGTCAGTCTCAAGTAGAGTAATGTGGGCAAATATGAGAATGGGGAACTGGACAATGAGACTTATTTGTGCCTATGGTCCCACAGAAGGTTCTACTAAGGTAGAAGTGGAGGAATTTTTTGAGGCTTTAGAAAAAGCAACTGACACAATGAAAAAGGAAAAGTTGGTCCTTGTTGGGGATCTAAATAGTAGAGTAGGAAATGATTGTGAGACATACAAAAATATTTTGGGAAAATTTGGAGAAAAGAGCAAAGCTAATAATAATGGCAAATATCTGTTGGATTTCTGCTCAGGACATGGACTGGTTATTACTAACACCATGTTCCAACATAAAAATGTGCACAAATTCACATGGAGAGAAGAGGCTAGGAATAAGAAAAGTCTCATTGACTATGTTATTGTTGATAGTGATGTTTTCTCCCTGGTGCAGGACACCAGAGTGTACAGAGGATTTGAAATTGGAAGTGATCACTATTTAGTCTTGAGCAGGATAAAATTGAATTTCATATTGAAAAGAATAACATGTAAGAAAGTTTTAAAGCGAATAAAAGTTGAGCAGCTCTCAGATGTAAACTGTAGACTAAAATACAGAAATATTATTGAAAAGAAAATGAAAGAGTTTGAGAACAGGAATCAAACCTTGGAGATTCAGTGGCAAACTCTGAAGGAAACATTGATTGATTCTGCCAGAGAGGCATGTGGTGAGGTTGTGTGCAAAGATAAAAAAATCAGAACTCCCTGGTGGACACAGGAAGTTAAAGAGGCAGTGAAGGAAAAGAAGAAAGCATATCAAAAGTTCCTGGCAAATAAGTCAGCTTTTACTCTTACAGAATACAGAGACAAATGTAAGAAAGCTAAACAGTGTGTAAAACTAGCTAAACAAAAGTCATGGGAGGACTTTGGCAAGAATATAGAAAATAAATATCAAGAAGGTGGCAAAATATTCTGGAGGTTGTTGAAGAAGCTTAGGAATGGAGGAAAGAGTGCTGTGAAAGGAATTAGAGATGATAAAGGTGAAATGAAAACAGGAGAAAAAGATATCCTTGAAGTATGGAGTAATTACTTTGAAAAACTGCTAAATGAAACAAGCAGTGATGACAGCACAGTGATAAAAAACACTGACCAGGCATGCAGTCAGGAATACATATCTATACTTGAAGTAGAAAAAGCCATCAAAGGCTTGAAATGTGGAAAGGCAGCAGGAGTAGATGATATTCGACCAGAAATGCTGAAGTATGGTGGTATAAGAGTCTTACAGTGGTTGCACTGCATAGTTCAGAAAGCCTGGACAGAGGGACGAATTCCCGATGATTGGAGTAGAGCTCTCATAGTACCCATATATAAAAAGGGAAATAAAACTGAATGTGAGAATTACAGAGGTATTTCCCTACTGAGTGTTCCTAGCAAGATCTATGCGAGTATACTTGAGAAACGGTTGAGAAGAATTGTGGAAGAAAAGCTTGGTGAAGAACAAGCTGGATTCAGGCCAAATAGAGGCTGTCAGGATCAGATCTTCACTTTACGACAAATAGTCGAGAAAGCATGGGAATATAACAAAGATCTGTATTTAAGTTTTGTCGATTTGGAAAAGGCATATGACAAGGTGCCAAGAGAGAATCTATTCAATACGCTGCAGTTATATGGTGTCAATGGGGCATTATATCAAGCAATACTTAGTCTTTATTTGAGTTGTGAGTCAGCAGTTAGAATTGAAGGAAGTACAGGAAGATGGTTTAATGTTAAATCTGGTGTGAGACAAGGATGTACATTATCCCCTCTGTTATTCATTATCTATATGGATCACATTATGAAGGAATGTGGTATTAAACCTGATATCAAAATTGGAGATGTTAATGTCAGCTCTTTGCTTTATGCGGATGATGTTATACTTCTAAATAAATCCGCTACAAGTCTGCAAGATTCTCTGACTAAATTGAATAGCTGTTGTAATAGATATGGTATGAAGGTCAGCAATAAAAAGACAAAGACAATGAAAATAGGCAGAATCATTGAAAATGTCAACTGTGTTGTGAATGGAGAACCTGTGGAACAAGTAAAACATTTCAGCTACTTAGGCACAATTTTTACTGAAGATGGTAAACTAAATATAGAAATAGACAACAGAATCAGCAAAGCTGGTATCGTGGGAAGTCAATTGAATAAATTCATATGGAATAAGAAAGAAATTAGTCGGAACACTAAATTAGCTGTATACAAGACTGTGTTCAAACCAATTTTAACTTATGGATATGAGAGCTGGGTCAGAAGTAAAACACTTGACCAAAGACTAGAGACCGCAGATATGAGAGTCCTGAGAAAGATTAGAGGCGTGAACAGATGGCATCAATGGCAATATCATATTAAAAATGAGGATATTAGGAAAGAACTTGCCATTGTCAGCATCCAGGAATGCGTTAGCAGAGCTAATCTCAGATGGTATGGTCACTTAAATAGAATGGGAGAGGAAAGATTAGCAAAACAAGTGTTCTCTGCCAGGTTGGCAGGAAAACGACCCAGAGGAAGACCAAGATATAGGTGGATTGATACGGTACAAAGTGCCTTAGACGATAGAAATATAAGATCTGATAATGTTGGAGTCTTGACAAGTAACAGACTGATTTGGAGGAAAATTGTAGATAGGAAGTTAGTAATGATGTAAATTTTTCATATAGTACTATCATATCCTGTACACCCCTTGAGGGTACATGGCAGGAATTTGATGATGATGATGATGATGATGATGATGATCAAGCAGTTTTATGTGACCATAAAATGTTTTATTCTCTTCTCACAAACGATTTCTGCTGACATCTGTATCTTTTTCATATCCATCTGCAAACAGCCTTTTCAGGTTTTTCTTTTCAAGAAGTAGTAAAATTTGCTCCCTTAGCTTAACCATTTTTATCGAGCTTTCTACATGCTTTTGCAAGTCCTTAATCATGATAACATCTTTCAGAGTTACCTATAATTCATCTTTATTTGTACTCTATAAGTGCATCCTCTTGACTGAGAGTGTCATGCACAACATATGATCATAGAATGTTTTATTGCTCCCACACAGTATATCTTGTTATATCACAAGACTAAATGATAAACTGAAGCCTTGTTTTTTTTTTATCTGAATCATTGTAAACAGAAACAAATCTCTATCTAAGCCAATACATAAAAAGTTGGCTCAAAATTTGGTGAGTGGACATTTCTATTCAGTGTGTTTTATTTTAACCTCTTGTGGGTTTGGTGCATTGCTCCCAAGTACATACTTTTCACTAATAGGCTGTATGAAATTGCATTCATTTCTTCTGAGAGAGCAGAAGAAGATTATGGTTTAATGCATTCCGAAGAAAATCATCACAGTGATACAAAAGTCATGGCATTAAGTGGACACCTTCCGCTATCTACTTTGAGAAGAGTAGGCAGGCATGTCACAGTTCTAAGGATGTTTTGTTGATCTTCAGCAGTTAATGGCATTTTCTGCAGGAAAATATCTTTGAAAGCCTTTCAAGATGTTAATGTGCTATTCTGGAAGAGTAGTTGGCTTTATGAAAACAGTATCTTTCTTCAGAAAAATGCAGTGCATTCCCTTTTTATTTGTCTATTGCAGGCTACATCTGGATTTCACAGATCATTTGTAAGACTGTCTATAAATGTGCTACAAGGTGGATCACATTTAACTTCTATAGTCATTTTTTTCACATTCAGTTCTCCAACATCAAAGGTAGTGAGCAGGTATCACAGTGGAAGATGAAAATCATTTGTCACTTAGTCTTTCATAAATATGTATTTCATTAACACTGAATAGCAAAGCTTAGCAGAAATGGAGCTGTCCAGCATTACCAACTTGTAAATTATTCATTAGCATTATGAGTTTGTCATATATATACACTACAGGAGTTATTGTTGTTTGCTGTTCTTAGACTTTTTATACTCAAACCTGTTTCATGAAATTTTATTGGATTATCTTTTATTTTACTGTTTCATGTTTCTAATTTAATATCTCTTCATACATTTTTTGGTTCTTTCCAACAAAAAAAATCCTCTAAGTGATTAACTTTTCAGAAATAAACTTTAATTACACATTATCATCCTTTCTGGGATTTAGGCCCAGTGCCGATTCTTCTGCTATCTAAACTTTAATTAGTAATCTTAAAACAATTTGATTTAATTAGCCTTACAGGTTGGTAACACTGGGATAGTTCCATTTCTAGTAAGCTTTGCTATTCAGTATTCATATCTAAAAATAGGAGCATAAAATTTTTTTTTATGAAATTCCTAATAATTATTATATCCATTTTTCACTGACAGTAATATTGCTTTGATTTTTCACTCCTAACTTAGGTTATGTTGGAATTTTATGTTAAAATTTTAATATAATATTACATTATTTGCATTCAGATGAATATATCTCAGTACATAGTAATTTTCAAAATTAATGTTTTTTAGTGGAGGTATTGTATTCGTTTAGAAAATCTTGGAGATTTAGCTGTGCAACTCCGAGAGAGACACTGGAGAATATTTAGCCTTTCGGGTTCGTTAGAAACAGTTCGTGGAAGAGGAGTAGTTGGCCAGGTAAAAATCTTAATATATTGTTTTGTATAGTTAGATTTAAAAACTAAATCTTGCATTATTTTAACAAAAAAAAAAAAAAGTGGATGTCAAGATGAAATCAGAAGACCTGATCAGAAACAATTTCCAGATGATTATAGTAGAGCTCTCATAGTTCCCATTTTTTAACAAGGTAACATTTATACAAGGATACTTGAGAAGAGGCTAAGAAAAATTGTCAAAGTGCAAGCTAGATTTAGTACCAAATAGGAGTTGTGATCTGAGGAATCGAACATTAAGAAATCATAGAAATATAATATGGTGCTATATTTGTTTTGCAGGTTTGGAAAGGTACATGTCAAGGTGCCAAATTAAAAATTATTCATAACCCTACAGTTATATGGACTAAACAGAGCAATGTGTGGGCTATATTTAAGTTGTAAGTTCAGCAGCTAGATTTATAGGATACAGGAAGATGATTTGATATAGATGGGATAAGGCACAAGAGGAAGAAAAGATGATTTGATGTAAAATTGGGATGTTCACTGTTTTGACTCTTGACACCTGAATTCCATCAAACTATTTCCTCTGTGAATAGAAGAAATTTTCTTTATGTGAATCATAAAGGAAGGCGGCATCAAAACCTGACAATGAAACTGGAGATATGCAACTAATCTCTTTGCTTTGAGCAAGTGTTGGTATATTTCTAAATAAATCCAATATTTCTTTAGGATTCTTTCATGCCAAATAAATGCCATAATGAATTTAACATGAAAATCAGCAATAAAAAGATAAAAACTATTAAAATAAGCAGGAATATACAGTATTACCTGCATTCTTAATGATAACCTACAGAACAAGTAAAATATTTTATCTGTGTAGGCATGGTTTTAATTGAAGATGACAAAATTAAACATGGAAATAGACAACAGAATGAGCAAAGTGGGTAGAAAGTCAATTGCATAAATGTATATGGAATAAGACAAAGCAAAAATGCTGAATTGTCTATAAAAGACAGTGTCCAAACTGATTTTAACTTATGAATCTGATAGCTAGGCTTAGAAACACAACAGTTGATTGAAGACAATTGATCAAAAATAAGGAGAGTGAAATTACCAGAATCATTAGACCCTATGTAATTTGACAATTAAAAAATAAATTACTCTCCCAACCAACTGAACTCCTCTTAATATATAATCTTCTTAACTACATGGTAGCTCATAGTCAGCTTTGTGTTGTTTATCATCTGACAGTGATTCTTGCAAAATGGCCAGTACTACCATCATGGCTGCTGGTATTGTATATATTTCTAGTTTTTGGCCTCTAATTCTTGGTTTTAAAAATTTTTTTAGTTTTTTAAATTTTCTTTTTCAAAATTTATAGTCCATTTGTTTCATCATTTTCCTTGTTGATCTTATTAATGCATCATTATCAAACACCATTCTCTTATCACATATTCTCAATTCAGTTTAGTTTGGCTGCAAATATTTTGTCATCCTCACCTTCCAAAATATATGACCAGTATATCTTTTAAAATTACTCATCAGTATTAATTAAAATCTTATATTAGTCTTTTAACTTAGCCTTCTGGTTGGATATACAGAGTAGCTCCATTACCTACTAAGCTATGCTATTTTTATGTTATCTGACATTAAGAGAAATATGAAACCTTAGGTTTAGAAACATAAGTTTTGGGAAAATTTAGAGAAAAGCAAATAATAATGATAAATACAGGGCATTAGTCATTACTAATGCCCTGTATTTATCATCATTATTTGCTAATGGGAATGAGATGATACTTTTTCAAAATTCTACCAATCAGTTCCAAGATGCCAGAAATATAAGGGATTGGAACCCTGCAGTCTGTTGAAGAATCCTGAGGTGTTGGAACATATTAGCTGCTGGAATTGATTAGGGTTATAACCATATATTTAATGGTTACAACCCTAATCAAATCCACTCTCAAATCCATAACTTAAAACTGGTTTGAACACTCTCTTGTATACTGCTAGTTTGGTGTTTTGCCTAATTTCTCTCTTATTCTGTATAAATTTACTCAGCTGGCTACACACCATACCAGCTTTGCTTATTCTGTTGTCTATTTCCAGATTTAACTTGCCATCTTCATTAAAAATTGTGCCTAAATAGCTGAAACATTTTATTTGTTCTATAGGATTTCTGCTCAGAATGCAGTCAAAGTTTTCTATACTTCTGCCTGTTTTTGGAGTTTGACCTTTTTATTGCTGATTTTCATACCAAACTTGTTACAGCTGTTATTCAATTTAGTTAGTGAATCCTGGAGACTTCCACTAAAAGTTTTTTAGTACAACATCATCTGCATAAAGCAGATTGCTAAGTTTGACATCTCCAATTCTAATATCAACCTTCATGCCGCTTTCTTTCATAACGTGATCTATATATAGATGAAGAATAAGAGTGGAGATAATCTGCACCTTATCTTAACCCTGATTTTACATCAAACCATCTTCCCTTATTTCCTTCAATTCTAACTGCTGACTACAACTTATATAGACTATGTATAATGTGCCATTCACTCCATATCATTGTAGTATTTTGAAAAGTTTTTCTCTGGGCACTTTGTTGTATGTGTTTTTCAGATCTATAAAACTTAAGTACAGATCCTTATCATATTCCCACAATTTCTCAACTATTTGTCTTAAAGTGAAAATCTGATCTTGACAACCTCTGTTTAGCCTAAACTCAGCTTCTTGTTCTTCAAGTTTCTCTTCAACAATCTTTCTTAACCTCTTTAAGTCATCGTCATAGTTTTTTCACAACGTGAAAAGGGAAAAGAGATTTATATTAAAAATTAAAGATTGCAAATTATGGTCTTCCAAGTCTCTCTATCTTGAGCTTACTGATAGACCAGATGGAGTTTTGCAGTTCAGCCTATTGATGGTTTCACATATGTATTTCCAAAATTGTTTGCATGGTCTTCCTCTACTGCAATTGCCATCTTCTGGTTTGTACAGAATGAGGGATTCCAAAAAGGGTGAGACTTCAGGATGTCTGAGTTGATGTCCAAGCCATCTGAGTTGTAGTTTTTTGACTATATTGACAAGTGGTTCTTACTTAGCCAGATTTAGCACAGCCGAGTTAGTGACATGGTCCATCCAAGGATCGGTCTGAGACATGTAGTTCCAAAGGAGTTAATTAGATCTGTAGTTTTTTGGTGCTTATTGTCCAGGTTTGAGAACCATACAAGATCGGTCAGACTTTGTTATGGACTAGAGCCAGATGTTTACTTTTTCTAATATCATTTTCTGTATTACTGAAAAAGAGAGCAAAAAGGCTTCACTTCGGTGATTCAGAATTATTCAAATTAAATGGATATTGAATCCAACATTATTTCAAAGATGAATAGAGAAATTACGAGAGTTTCATGACGAATATAGAAACTATAAAAGTTTTTGTGGATCGAAGCATAAACAAACCTTTCATGACAGGGGCAACTTGTAGTAAAGGTGGAGTAAGCTCTGATCACTATCCTTAGTATTTCCCATAATGTAAAACACATCTCCTAGTGGACATGTATAATGTTATACATTATGGGGGGGGTAACTATCCAGACCGGTTTCGACCTTAGTTGAGGTCTCATCAGTGGGAGACAGAGCGAGGTGTAAATGTAAAACACATCTCTGCTAGGAGATGTGTTTTACATTTACAAATTGTGTTTTACATTTTACATTATGGGAAACACTAAGGATAGTGATCAGAGCTTACACTACCTTTACTACGAGTTTCCCCTGTCATGAAAGGTTTGCTCATGTTTGGATCTGCCGAAACTTTTATAGTTTCTGTATTCGGCATGACACTCTTGTAGTTTCTCCATTCAGCTTTGAAATAATGTTGGATCCGATATCCACTTGTAAAAATAATTATATTAAAAATTCTGAATATTTTTACGTATTAATTATGCTTGTTAGTTTTGTTTTCATGCATGCAGTGTCTGCACTTGTGATGTGCTCGTTATGAAAATGTTATATTAGAAGTAACATGCAGAGAAGTAAAAAAATTGATGTACTTACTAAACTGAATATTTGTGTTACTTATAAGAAAGTTTGTTGTGGTTTAAAAATGTTGAATTTTGTATTTTGTGAAAGACTTTCTCTTAGCGCTAATGGATACAGCGAGTCAGCCATTTTATTGCAGTGCGTAGTTTCTAACTTCTGTGGAGTGCGCATGCTTCTCTCTCCATGTGAACTTGTGCACATCTATATGTTGGAACATCATATGAGTAATGACTAATCCATGTCCTGAGCAGAAGTCCAGTAAATACTCACCCTTATTATCTTTGCCGTTTTCTCCAATTTTCCCAAAATGTTCCTGTATGTCTCGTGGGATTCATTTCCTACTCTGCTGTTCAGAAAGGACCACTTTTCCCATTTTCTCTATATCAGTTGCCTGTTCCAATGCCTCAAATAATTCATCCACTTCTTCCTTGGAAGAATCTTCTGTATGACTGTAAGCACAAATAAGTTTTGTTGTCCGTGTCCCCATTTTGAAGTTTTCCCACATAACTCTACTTGAAAGTGCCTTCTAATTAAGAAGTTTATCTTAATGTTTGGTATTGAATGCTATTGCTATGCCTTCCTTTCCTTGATTATTATGTTCTAAAAGTACTCCTATACTTATTATTCAGTAAGATTTTGTCTTCTTTGTCTCATTAATGCCAATTATGTCATCATGTACTTTTTTACTTTTTCAGTTCTTCTGCCGATTTCTGATTTTCTTTACATTAATACTCCTTATACTGATGGTTCCTATCTTCAGTTCTTCTAATGTGGATTTCTTCTTCTTCTAGATGTTGAGTTGGGGCTTGTTCCGGTAGCCGACTTTTCACTGTTTGCCCTTGCTCCTCGAAAACATGGGGATGGGGGTTTGTTTAACCAGGCTACACCCCACCCAGCATGAAATTTCATCATGCTGTACCATCTTATGCATTTGTGGTTTAATCCAATAGAGAGTACAATTTTTGATTAAGTCCCAAATTGCCAGCCCATCCTCATTCATTTAGTATCCAGTAGATACCTACTAATAGGGTGCACCACGTGAAGGTGAGGATTTGACATTTGATCAGAAGCCTCAGTCGGTCTCTGCATTCCTGAAAGGTGATTTGGAGGTCTCCTCCCAGTTATTTGGCTTTTACCCTTAAGCGACCCCTCCCCCATTAACATCATCTTACCATAATTGTTCTTCCTTCTACTTGCCACATATCTAAAAAAACTAGGGTTTTTCTTCACCTGATTTGCCAATTTCTGCCCATACTGCACTTGTTCTTTATACTCTTCATGTAATTGATTAATAATATTATTCATCTTGTACTGCCTCCAAAGTACTTTCTTCCAGATTTCATGCTTAAGCTTCTTCTTTATCCATTTTGCACCTACCTTATTCAGCCTTTTAGCCTTCACAATACATTCACTCATTGATACTGTTATGTATTTCTTTGTCAGTTCCCAAGTAGCATTTATTTCCTTGCCACTCAACTCTTCATTGTGATCACTCTCCCCAACTGGAGGAAAGTGCAAAATTCCCCTCTTACAATTGCATCCTCTGTTAAAATTATCAGAACTCTTGATCCTCACATGCCCTCCTTTATATGCTGCATGAGATAGTTATCTCTCAAGAATTTGAGAAATTCATTTTCCTATTTCCAAATGCTATCTCTTCATTCTAATCTATACTGTAATAAATAACATTGTCTATAATAATTACCCTTCCTTTGTTCCCTAATCCAAGTTATTTATATGTTTCTTCATCACCACCCTCCACTTTACACCACACCGTCTCATAATTATTGCCACTATTTCTCTCTTTCATGGCTACCTTACTTCTTGTCCTCTCCATCTTTGTGAAAAATACTGTATCCTTCCATTTCTACTCCCATTAGGATATCATCTCATTCAGCCATATTTCCTTATTCCAATGATTTTGAGATGAATAAACTCAATCAGTGAAACCATTTCACTCCCTTATTTCTGATACTTCTGGCATTTGTACACAAACACAGCAGTTCATTTTTAGGTCTATAACCAGTAGTATCCAAGTTACTTGTTGGTTGTGATTTCTCCCTTGCCCAATCACCTTTATCATACCTCAACAACACACTGACAACCTTTCTCACTATACTGTTATCTTTCATTCTTCTCAATACCTCCTGATATTCACCCTTACATGCTCCTTATGTCCACTTAAATCATTTGTCCCCACAATTACCACTAATTATCTTGCCCATTCTATCTCCTTGATAGTGACCTTATGGACTCTCTCATTAACTAATTCTTTAACAATGGAATCTCTATACTCTTCTATCCTGGAATTACTTATCACCTCTTTTACCTTTTTTTCTTTCGTTCTATTCTTTTTCACAATTTCATTAGTTTCCACTAAATGTCTAATATCATTTCGCATATTCCTCATTTCATTTTTCATTTTCAATTAACTGTTACATCAAATCTTGCATTCTGACAATTTCACTCCTGTTGTCTCATTACCTCTCATTCTGCTGCACCTTACTTCCATTTTTTCCTCATTCATACTTCCTTTTGCTTCTATATTCTTGTGTTCTTTCACTCTCTCAGTTTCACTAACTTTTGTTCCATTTCTGTTTCTTTCAGTTATGCTGAATAAAAATATCTTTTATTTTTTCAGTCTGTTTCGCATTCATTATCATGTTCTAATAATATATCTCACATCCTACAAATCCATACTTTCTTTCATTCTCCATTCAGAGACCATGAGAGTTATGAGAAACATTAGGGGCCTGAACAGTTGGCATCAGTGGTAGAATCATTTTACAAATGACATGATTAAAGAACTTGACATTGTTTGCATGCAAGAATGTGTGAGCAGGGCTAATCTAAGTTACCGTATATTATCGCATATAATGCGAAAAATTTATGGTCTAAAGTTAGGGGTTTGCATTATATGCGAATCTTAAAAAATATAACATCTTATTAGACTTGCACACACAATATATACTACCTAATGCCTATTCAACAAAATCTTCTTGACCCACTCGCATTCGGTGACCGAGCACGCATTGTATCTGCGCATAAAGCCAGTAATGTAAGTAGTGCTAATATCCCATCCCCTTGGCAGGATATTAGCACAATTATATCGGTTTAACCACAGTTCATTTTAAATATTATTCGTTAAACAAACCTAGCATGAAAATGAGCCAACAGAAATGTAAACGTTCATCTTTTGAAGCAGGATTTAAATTGCGTGTCGTGCAGTTTGCAGAAGAACATAATAACAGTGTTGCTATGAGAGAATTTGTTGTAGCAGAGAGTAATATTAGACTTTGGCGTAAGCAAAAAGACAGTCTTGACTTTTGACATTGACGATGGCGACAACTACCACACTGATGATGCAATGCCTACAGATGAATTTATAAATGAAATGTTTGATGACTCAAAAGACGAAGAAGAATTTAAAGGATTTTGACATTTTGTTTTAAAATAAATATTTATTTTGTTAATTCGTATTGTTTTATTTATAATGTTAGGGAACAAGATTAGCAGATCGCATTATACACGAAAATATACAGTAGTATGGTACTTAAAGAGAATGGGAGAAGAAAGGTTAGCAAAACAGGTGTTTCATGTTAAGATTGCTGGAAAAATACCCGAAGGAAGACCGAGTTGTTGGATTGATTCAGTCAGAAGTGTCTTAAAAGAAAATGTTAGATATGACAATATTAGACTGACAAGTAATAGACTCCCTGTAACGGTCCTCTGATATTGCTGGAAGGGAAGATGCCCTCTAAGGAATATCTGAACATTGTTGCCAATCAGGCCCATCCTGCAATGTTGACTTTTTTCCCAGCAGGTGACAGTTCTTCCATGGATGACAATGCTACTGTGAACACTACAAACTTCCCTGGACACTACAAAGCCTGAATGTATGGGATATGTTGGAGAAACGAATCCAGGAGGAAAGTCCACTTCTGTCAAATCTGAGCTAGTTAAAGGAATGTCTGGTAAATGCTTGGTATGTTTTAGATGTAGATGCAATCCAACACTTTATAGAATCTATGCCGAATTGTATATGTGCTATAATTTGAGCTAAAGGAGGTGTAACACAGTATTAAATAAAAGTATCTAATTCAGTGGCCGGCCAGTGTGTGTGTATGTGTGATTTAGAGATTGTATTAATGAATATAATGATTGATCTTATTGCTTCTTTTGTAAAGTTAGTAATTGACTATGAACATGAAAATTGTGTGATATATAATTAAATTAAAGTAAAATAAACAATGAAAACTGAAATAAAATAAACCACAAAAGTTAATTATGGGCAAATAAAATTATAAAATGATGTATGTTAAATAAGTAATTGAAATTCCCTATGGACAACTGTTATTTCCTCAGCAGATGGTGAACCAAACAATCCAAAAAATAAAATATGAAATAATGTATGGTAAGTGAAAGGGTAGTGGTGTGTTAGGTGTTTCATGTAGGCAGTCATCCTCAGAAAGAAAATAATAATAATTTATGAAAGGTTGAGACCTTTCGTAAGGGGAAATGAAGGGTATGGTCATTAATATTTAGTTATGACTTATGCATTAATCCTGTTTATTTACAAGTAGCCTAAAGGAAGATTATTTAGAGTGCTTCACAACATATTAAGCTTGCTATACAGTTGTACAAAACCAAATAGCAGAAATGTGCATTTTATGTCCAAAAAATTCGAAATTATTGATTTTTTTAAAAAAGAAACTGCATATTTGAAAGGCCACAAACTTTTTTTAATCAGCCCTTGTAATGTCTCTGTGCTTATTTCATAGGAGCCCATACTATCCAAAAGCCAGCCAGCATTTCAGTATAGTAGTCATGTCAGCCTACAATCACCATGTGGACACATGTGGTAAGAAAAGTATTTATCTTTTTAAAGTTTTCTTTAGGCATTGCTTTTTAAGTCCACTAATAGCATGTTCAAATTATTATTATTACCTGAGACCTCCAGGGAGTCAAGGGTGCACATCTCCTGTTAGATCCTTCCTAATGTCATTAATGTGTAGATTGAATAACTATGGCTCAAGAACTGAACCCTGGTGCCATCTGCATTCAGTAAAGTTGTTATTCTTCCACATTCATTTTGGATTACCTTTAGCCTGCATAGCCAATTTCTTTTCATACTCCGATTTAGCTTTCCATACAATACTTTTCTGGCCTTTGCTTTATATATTTCATAACTCCTCTCACTCTTATTCTCACGATATTCTTTCCACATAATAAATGTATGCTCTCTAAAAGATTAACTCAAAAACATGCTTGATTCTTCTACTACCTGATAAAATACAGCTATTCTCCATTTCATTACAATTCTGGTAGGTTGGATAATAGTAACTTTCCATGTAATGGGGCTACCCTTAATCTACTTACCTGGATTCTTAATTCTCAACATTCTTAATGTATTTTTTTCTTTTATGTGACTCTTACCCATGCAAGTTTTTTTTTTAAACCTCAAATACATTAATACCATGTCTGTGCTAAGGATTTTTTTATGTTATTAATTTTATATTTTTTCTTGTATTTTTTAATTAATTTTTTACATAGTCCAGAAACTTGCTCTTGAGACCAAACTTAGAACTTTATCAAGCCACTTCAGGTCTCTTTCTATTTTATATTGTCTATTTCCATATTTAATTTACCATCTTCACTAAAAATCATGCCTAAGTAGCTGAAATGTTTTACTTGTTCCACAGGTTCATAATGCAGTTGACATTTTCAATGCTTCTGCCAATTTTCATTGTCTTTGTCTTGTTATTGCTGACCTTCATACCATATCTGTTACAACAGTTATTCAATTTAATCAGGGAATCTTGCAGACTTATTTAGAAGTATAACATCGTCCACATAAATTTAGCAAAGAGCTGACATTAACATCTTCAAATTTGATATCAGGTTTAATACCACTTTCCTTCATAGTGTGATCCATATAGATAATAAATAACAGTGGGGATAATGTACATCCTTGTCTGACATGAGATTTAACATTAAACCATCTTCCTATACCTACTTCAACTCTAACTGCAGGCTTACAACACAAATAAAGACTAAGTATTGCTTGATATAATGCCCCATTGACACCATATAACTGCAGCATATTAAATAGCTTCTCTCTTCGCACCTTGTCATATGCCGTTTCCAGATCTACAAAACTTAAATACAGATCTTTGTTATATTCCTATGATTTCTCAACTATTTGTCATAAATTGAAGATCTGATCCTGAAAGTCTGTATTTGTCCTGAATCCAGCTTTTTCTTCACCAAGCTTTCCTTCCACAATTCTTTTCAACTGTTTCTTAAATATACTTGCATAAATCTTACCAGGAACACTCAGTAGGGAAATACCTCTGTAATTCTCACGTTCAGTTTTATTTCCCTTTTTAAATATGGGTACTATGAGAGCTCGACTCCAATCATTAGGAATTAGTCCCTCTGTCCAGGCCTTTTGAACTATGCAGTGCAGTAAGACTTTTATACCTCCATACTTCAGCATTTCTGGTTGAATATCGTATACTCCTGCTGCCTTTCCACATTTCAAGCTTTTGATGGTTTTTCCTACTTCAAGTATGGATATGTATTCTTAACTGTATGCCTCTTGAGTATCTTTTACCACTGTTCTATCACTGCTTGTTTCATTTAGCAATTTTTTGAAGTAGTTACTCCATACTTCAAGGATATTTTTCTCCACTTTTCATGTCACCTTTATCGTCTCTAACTGCTTTTACAGCACTCTTTCCTCCATTTCTGAGCTTCTTCAATAATCTCCAGAATATCTTACCACCTTCTTGATATTTATTTTCTATGTTCTTGTCAAAATCCTCCCATGACTTTTGTTTAGCTAGTTTTACACAGTGTTTTGCTTTCTTACATTTGTCTCTGTGTTCTCTAAGAGCAAAAGCTGACTTATTTGCCAGGAACTTTTGATATGATTTTTTCTTTTCCTTCACTGCCTCTTTAACTTCCTGTGTCCACCATGGAGTTCTGATTTTTCTATCCTTGCAGATAACCTCACCACATGCCTCTCTGGCTGAATCAATCAGGGTTTTCTTCAAGGCTTGCCACTGAATTTCCAAGTCTACAGTTCACATCTGAGAGCTGCTCAACTTTTATTCGCTTTAAAACTTTCTTACATGTTATTCTTTTCAATATGAAATTCAATTTTATCCTGCTCAAGACTAAATAGTGATCACTTCCAATTTCAAATCCTCTATACACTCTGGTGTTCTGCGCCAGGGAGAAAACATTACTATAGACAATAACATAATCAATGAGACTTTTCTTATTCCTTGCCTCTTCTCTCCATGTGAATTTGTGCACATTTTTATGTTGGAACATGGTGTTAGTAATAACCAGTCCATGTCCTGAGCAGAAATCCAACAGATATTTGCCATTATTATTATCTTTGCTCTTTTCTCCAAATTTTCCCAAAATATTTTTGTATGTCTGACAATCATTTCCTACTCTGCTATTTAGATCCCCAAAAATGACCAACTTTTCCTTTTTCATTGTGTCAGTTGCTTTTTCTAAAGCTTCAAAAAATTCCTCCATTTCTATCTTAGTAGAACCTTCTGCGGGACCGTTGGCACAAATAAGTCTCATTGTCCAGTTCCCCATTCTGATATTTGCCACATCACTCTACTTCATTCTGTCTGCTATTCAAGATTAGCCTCTTATTTAGTGTTGAATACTATGGCTACTCCTTCTTTTCCTTGATTGTCATTGCCTGAATATAACATTTTGTATCTATTGCTCAGAAAGATCTCACCAGTTTTTTTTTTTTTTTTTTTTGTTTTGTTTTGTTTGTTTGTTTCAGTCACCCCTATTATGTCGATCTGGTACTTATCTAATTCCTCAGCTAGCTCCATTTCTTTGCCATTCAGGCTTCTTATGTTGATAGTATCGCTCTTTAACTCTGGTGATTTTGAGTTGAGGTGTGTTTTCAGATTTGTTCCAGTAGCTGACTTTTTTCTGTTTGCCCTGGTTCCCTGGCAAAAACAACTGGGGCCCTTGTTTAACTGGGTTATGTCCCAGCCGGCATTAAATTCTGTCATGCTGTACCATCATTTTGTATTTTGGTTTAAGCCAATAAAAATACATTTTGGTTAGCTAAATACCCAATTGTTAGCCCAACCTCGTTCATTCAGTATCCAGGTAGATATCTAACAGGGTGCACCACGAGAAGGTGAGGATTGGACGTTAAGTGAGAAGCCCTGGTCATTTCTCCGCATTCCTTTAAAAACTATGTGGAGGTCTCGTCTTAGTTATACAGCTTTGACCCTTAAGCACCCCACATTAAAGTGTATCTTGATTAATATCCTGTTCTTATATACTAATGCACAAAGCTTAAAGTATAACATATTGACTGGTTTAGATTATTATTGACCAGAGAATTTAAGCAGCACATTTGTGGAGATTTCTGTATCTCTGCTTGACCGTTTCATGTTCCTACCTGTGTAAGGATAAAACAAAACTTCCACTCCCCTCTAGCACTCAGAATATACACAAAGACTGCCTATCTCTACTTAAGGAGCAAATATAAAAAGTCTGCAGGATACTTAGCGTGGTCAACCCAAAGTGTTATGACCTTCACCTTAAGCTTTCTACACTGTTGAATCCTGATATTCAGATGTTTTCTTAGAGCACTTATCAGCCAAAAACGAACTTAGAATATTTAATGAAAATAAGTAGAGTTTTAAGAAAGTTCAAAGTTGCAAGGAAGGAAAATCTTCAGCAACCTCTGGCAGACACGGTGATCCACAACTTGTTGAATTATAGACTTTCGGACAAGGAAATCAAAATTCTAAGCAAACTGTTTGATTTTGCTTTTCTCCAGTAAAAATCCAGTATAAACAGAAAATGGCAAACATAAAATTTGTCATCAAAAAACTTCTGCCAGTTGAAGCAGATGTCATTAGATTAGAAGCTACTGCCATACTTAAAAATGCAAGCCTATCTGCATATACCAAAACTATATGGGCTGCTTAAGGTTCATAAACCTGGAGCCCTCTTGTGTCCTATTGTGGATGTCATAATTGTTCCACTTATAAACTAGCAAAATACTTGGCATCTGAATTCAACAAGCACATCACAAGACATTGTCTTACATAAAAAATGCCACACACTTTAAAAGCACGATACAAAACCTTCAATTAGAGAACAATCACTTAGTATGCTTTGATGTGTTGTCCCTTTTTAGAAATGTTCCATTAGATGACATACTAGTTCTCCTGTCCAAAATTTCTCCTCCTGATGATATTTGCATACTCTTTAATGACTGTCTTAAATCAGAGTATTTTAGTTAGAACAATCAACTCTTTAAACAAATTGAAGGTGTAGTAATGGGTACCCCACTCCCCCCATTGCAAACTTATACATGGAATTATTTGAATCTTTGGTGCATAATTCTTCCCCTACCCCTCAATCCCAAAGTATGGTTGAGGTATATAAATGATGTCTTTTGTCATATGGCCCTCAGGCTCTGTCTAACTTTGTACATTTCTTCAGTAATATCCATCCTCGACTTAGTTTCACTGTGAAAGAAGAAAAAGAAGGAGCCCTTGCCTTCTTGGATACTTTAGTTACAAGGCAAGCAGATGGGTCCTTCATGTGTTCAGTTTACTCTTAAACCCCCACATACAGGAAGACACCTGCCACTTCACACCACCATCCTGCCCAGAAGCTTGGAATTTTCAAAACCTTAGCTTCCAGGACAGAATGAATTTCATCCCCAGGTCAAGCACTGCACCTGGAACAACAAGTTCTACTCACATCATTCCATCAAAATGGATACAACAAAAAAACACTTGGCCAAACTCCTTAAAATCCCATCCCTCAAACCAGACTACGCATACACTATATCTTTGTCCTACATAGAAGGCACAATAGATAAACTGGGTGTCCTCCTGAAAAGACACACAATCAGAACTGTATACAAATTTCTAAACAAAATTTCTACATGCCTAAGACAAATCAAGGATCACCTAGATGCTCTCTTCTTCCCTGGTGTCTACAGCATCCCCTGCCAGTGTGGAACTCAATATTGGCAGACAGACAGGATGAACTACTTTGGTCAGGAGAAAAGAACACAAAAAATGCATCCAGAATAGAGAACCAAAAAGTAGACTATCTCAACATGCTATAGAGAAAGACCACTAGTGAAACGTTTGCTGTAAATTAATTATTTGTTTACATTCCAGTGTCTATGTAGTTTTTTGTTCCAGAAACCTACATGAATAATTTGCTTGACAATGATAACCATGATATCAAAGTGCATTATGGCAAATGTAAGATTGTCAGAAGAAACCGAATAGGTAAACGAGGAGGCAGGGGAGGGCATGTTATTGCTTATCAGAGATGATTTAAGCTATCAATTAGTAATAAGTAAATTCCTATTTGGAATAGGAATTTGAGGCAGTTTGATTGCATTCTGAGTATGGGTTTTGTACAGTTGAGGGTAGGACTATGTTACTCTACTGGAGGAAGTGATAATATTATTGGCCATTTACTTAAAGGGATAAGAACAAGTAAATATAAGTTAATTTACAACATTAAAATATCACTACTTATTAATGGGAAATGCAAATTCTGTTAAGTAATTCATGCAGAAGCATATAACTTTTACTGAGTCATTAAAAGTGCAGTTATGAGTCAGGTTACTCTTTGCTCTGAACAGCATCTAAGACGTCTGAGAATGTTGTGGGCATCATTCCAAACATTAGCATGTGCCTAACATTCTTCTTTACTGGGAAGATCTGTTATTTCTAGTACATTTATAGAAGGAAGCCATTACTTTTGTACGAAATAATTAAAGTAGAAGAAAAAAGTCCCAGATTTTTGGGTGCTGAAAACTTATAGCTGTAATCTGGCAGGTGAAGCTTATTTTGGAAGGAACTGTGTATTCATAACTCTCCCTCTGAAAATAATCATTAATAGTGTCCTATGAATGTATCTGAAAACAAGAATGCAACAAATGCCAAACAGTCTAATTCCAGTTTCTGTAGCATCGTAAAGCTTCTGTTTACTAGTGTACTTCTACATTCCTGAAAATAGCTACTTGAACCTACATCTTATAGAGCATAAATGTGACTGCTTGCAATTTCTTTTCTATATTTAAAGAAATATTTTAAAAGTTTGTGGATTTGTACTGTTGAAGCTATTGAAGAATTTTCAAGCCATAAAATTTGGCATAACCTTAGTGCATAGTACCGTGACTGCATTGCTTGCTTCAAAGTTGGATGCTTTCTTGGCCATGCATGTCCTTAAAGTTGGTGGTGACCACTGTCACATGCAGTATACGTTATTTTTATAACTGGTGTGCATCACAAAATCATTCTGTATTTGGTACAGAGAATACCAATGGACACCACCACAAGAACTGAAAATTATGAATGGTAATTCAAAATAAAGTTTGCCTTACTATGTATTAAACAGTATATTAAATAATGGGGCCACTAATGAGCTAGTGATGTGTGCAACATGAAGCCAAGTCCATCCCACTTTCTGCAACATGGCATGTTTCCACAAAATGAGCTCTAACATCAAAAGTTACCTTAACTTCCTCCCAAGGTAGTTGACTTTTATCACAGAGAATCTCAGTTGCAGAAATGTGAAAATCTCCCTCAGCAAAAAATAAAAGAAAAGAAAGAAAAAGAAACAACAAAACTTTAACCAGAAAAAACATAGAAACAATATAAATCCAATCAATTTTTTTTTAAAAAAAACAACAAAAATTTATTCAAAAAAAAACTTCCACAACTTCACCAACATTCATAGTCTTAACTAATGATGTGTACCGTCACTTAACAGACATATAGACCTGACCTGTTATTTATAACAAAACTTTGGTACCTTAACAGCTGCTTCTCACCTCAACTTTCTAAACTACGTTGCATGATCACTTCCACCACATGGATGGAGAATACCAGCCCTCAAATCTCTCTCTCTCTCTCTTGCCAGTAGCTCAAAATTCCTTTCCCTATTGTAATATATTCATTTGCTTCTCTATCATTTTCCAAATTCTAATAATTGCTCTATCGATTTCATTATTTGTTTTTGAATCTTGATTTTATGAAATCCAAATACTTAAACATTGGTGACATTGACAACTCAAATTTTCATTCTCCAGTTTCACTGATCAAGCTGGAAAGAAATAGCATGATATTTGCTCTCATTAATAAACTTTCATAAATTGTTTGATCACCAAAATAAAAATTAATGCTATCCAACTCCCAATACCTTGATCTCTTCTTAACCAGTTCTCCTTTCAAATATACTGGAGACGTTAGTAACTCAGACCTTAACCTCATGGAAGGCTCTTTTTCTATAGAATGTACTTCATCCAGCTGGTCAGTCTTGTATCCTTTTCCTCACAGAAGTTATCAAATGGGATGACCTCTGTGGTTTCTTTTCTCCTTTCCTTGGGGTGACAACCCTTTTCCCTCTTCTAATCTAACCGGAATGAAGGACTTCATTTCGGTTAGATTAAAATTCCTTATTCCACTCCAAACCTCAAATGGCAGCATCCCACACCTGTGTTTAAAACTTGTGCTCATTTAGTCTATCTACTTATATTTAACATTCCAAAGAAAGGCAATAAAAGCCAACCATCAGGTATCATCCTGTCATTCTCACCTCATCTATCTCAAAAATAATGGGGGCAAAAAGGTCATCGATAGCCATTTTCTTCGTCACCTGAAAACTCGGTCACTAATCACTGTTGATGTGCATTAGATCCCATTGCCAACATGCCTATCTTTGGATATAAGCTATTCCAGAGCATTCTCTTTATAGTCTCCCCCTCTGTCTGTCTATCTTCATTCACTATCTGTCATAGTACTGTACTCCCACAGATGCAAGACCCTTCGACAATTCTGCACGTCAAAAGAAGGAGAATCCATTCCGATAATACGGTAATCAATCCGTCTTGTGAGATGAGTTGTTTATTATTACATGTCAGAAAATTAACTTTTCTTTTATGAACATTGTAGTTTTTAGAGTGGTAACTATTTTGCTTGTATAACAGTGGGAAAATTTTATGTATAAAGCATGTGATTTCGCATGTTGGTGACCAATTCGTACATCCTTTATTTCTTTTTCCCCTTCAGCATGAATTAACTCTTCTTGGCAGGTTGCCAGACTAGGCTCTCGGATCTGTGGTCGGATAGTGGGTAGTGAATGAAGACTGTGTTTCTCTACCAATTCCTACCCTGAGCTCTATACTTTTGTCTGCTCTCTTTCTCATTCTGCTCATTAATAACCCCTTACTAATCTCAAAAAATCCTATCCATATTTTTACTGATGACTATGTATACTCCATTCCACGTTTCTTGTGATAAACCATGCAAACAATATCTCAAACTACAAGATCTTCCATTTAACCAGTGGCTGAGTACAACCTTTTTCAATATTACTAAAATACGGGCTTGTCTTATTTCATGTAAGAAAGATCACACTTCACCTCCCATCATCTTGGATAATACTTTGATCTTAGAGGGATCTGATCTTGCATACTATTCAAGATCAGATTCCTCTTCTTAGGCTGATTTACACCTCCATCCTTTACTATAATCACATCACATCCATAGCCTACTCTGTCTCCAAAATAACTAAGTATATTTTTCTGATATAGACATTACTTCTTTTACAACTTCTGTATAAATCCCAAATCTGCCTTAACATAGAATATTGCTCTTTCACAAATGGCTTGGATGCTGGTTTAAGCTCATAATTAGGTTTAATGAAATGACACAAAGATTAATAATCAAAAGGAGACATACATCATGTTTACAATCCAAGTTTCAGTCACAACTACATGTGCAGGAAATCACACTGTTGGTGATAAAAAATAAAAAAAAAAAAAAGCATTGAGAATATATAAATATACATTACAATGACATGTATATAACTATTACATCCATCAAAGTTTATGGGTGATCACTACTCAGAATTTGATATTAATACAATTTTATGTATAGGAAAACCTCGCTTAACGTGATTAATTAATCCATCAATTAATGCGTGCTAAGTGAAATCGCATTAATCAAATACAATAAACCAGGGTTTCTCAACCTTTCTAAGCCCAAAGACCAGTAAAATTCCTAAAACCATTCTACAGACCACTAAGTTATGTAATATTTTTAAAAACCTATGTGTATGTGTGGGGGGGGGTATCAACATTTGGGAAAAACTGTGCCATTTATAGCATAATAAATCTAAAAGCATGTTTTGAATACATATAGAAACATATGCTGGAAGTAAATGTGCATCATCATTGAACAAAATTTTAATTTTTATTAAACAAATAAATAAAATGATATAATTATGTTACTACTTACTTTTAATGAGATGGTTGAGCTTCTCGACCCTTGCAGAGTTGCTGGATATCTGGCTCAATATTGGTCAACTTCAGTCGAAGATCGGCACACACACCAAGACGAATTCTGTATTTTGATTTTATTTGAAGGAACGATGAAAATCCTTTCTCACAAAGATAGGTTGTAGAAACTGCATGACGATTTTCAATGCTGTTTTAGATAATTCGTGAAATTCATTCTCACTGAACGAAATCCAGAATCAAGCCAAACCAAGATCACTGAATTGCATTTTAAGCCCACTGTCACTTGAAAGCTCAATTAACTGTTCTTTTTTTCGATAATGAAAGGTCGTTCTCGTGACTGTTAGCCTGAAATGGATCACGAATCCACAGAAATTCCTTATAAAAGTTATTCGAAATGTTTCAAAATTCTGTTTCAGAGTTTTGTGGTGGACACAAACCCATTCCAGAAACTCAGAACCAACAAAAATATCATTTTCTAGTAAAAAGGATTCTAATGTTGGAAAAGGTGCAAATTGTTCTGTCTTTTACATAACTAATCCATACCACCATTTTTTTCTCGAATGCCTTTATTTTGTTATAGGTATCAAGAACAGTTAGAGTTTCCCTGAAGGGAGAGATTTAGTTAATTTAATTTCGAAAAAATGTCTGAAAGATAAGATAGTGTTGATAACTATACTTCGTCAACAGGGAGTGATGCAAAATCAGAATTACGTTCATTTACAAACAATAAAACTTCGTGCCTTAATTGAAATAACCTTGTTGTTAGCACTTTGCCCCTGGAAAGTCAGCGAATTTCAGAATGAAGCAAAAGTTGCATATATTCACTGCCCATTTCATCACAGAGTACTGAAAATAACCTGTTATTTAACAGTCGAGCCTTAATAAAATTAACTAGCTTTACAGCATTGTATAGCACAGTTTTAAATTCTGGCAGCATTTCTTTGGAGGCATACACTACCCTATGTATGAAACAATGTATCCAATTCATATCCGGAGCTACTTCCTTGACCATAGAAATAACCCCACTATGCCTGCCTGTGACAACACGTGCTCCATCCGAACAGAAGCCCATACATTTTTCCCACTGGATCCCTTTTGTGTATTATGTAATTATTGATGTTTTGAAATATTTCTTCTCCAGTTGTTCAGGGTGACAAAGTTCTGCAAAACAGAATATCGTTATGAATGTTGTTATCATGCACATAACTTACGTAGCATATTAACTGCATATCATTTGGAACATCAGTAGTCTCGTCTATTTGTAGCGCATAATAAGGGCTCTCATAACTCTTGATTAATTGAGATTCTACGTCACCTGCCATAAGTTATCATTAATTCTGTGACCAACAGTGTTATTTGAAACAGGGTTCAAATCAACATATTTTAATAACTTGTTGCCAAAACATAGTTTTTACCACATCTTTTATAGCTGGAAGTAGGAAATTTTCTCCAGAAGAATGGGGTTTCCCATGTTTTCGCTATGCGCAAACTTAAGAGATGGGATGCTTCCAGCCTTGCTATTAATCTAACTCATGGCTGAAACTACATCTTTCCCATGATTTAATGTCCCTAAGCGTCTCTGAAAAAATTCAATTGGCTTTTTTTTTCACATCACAATGTTTAATTTCTAAATGTCGTCAGAGTTTTGTAGGTTTCATGCACTCGTTTGACACTTCATAACACAAAACATATTGAGATTTCTGTTCCCTTTCATCTCCACACCAAGTAAACCCAAATTTTAAATATGAACTGTTATATTTCCTGCTGTATTTTTTCTTTGAATTGCTCATTTCTTATACTTTAATAGTATAAGAAACGAGATCAGGGCAATTTACTTGTCCTTACAACATGTGTATCACAATTAGGGTTATTATCACCTGTTTCATTTGCTTTTCTTTTCAAAAGTCCTAGTTCTAAGCCACTTTTCCATTATTGAAAAACATTTCTGAAAAATATATAAATCATCATCATGTATCAAGGATTTAGGCCTAGCATGGCCTATTCCGGCCTTAGAAGGCATCGTTTAAGAGGACGTCCTGGTTTTCTTTTTCCTAATGGCTTGTACTTTAAGACTTGTTTTGGTAATCTTTCTGTTTGCATTCTTTGAACGTGTTCCATCCATTTATGTTTATATTTTTTAATTTTTTCTATTACTGGTTCTTGGTTTAATTCTTTCATAATTTCTTCATTTCTTTTGTGATCAAATAGGGTATACTTTGCAGTTTTTCTCATAAACTTCATTTTTGCTGTTATTAATCTTTGTTTTTCTTTTTGTTTTATTGTTCAGATTTCGTTTCCATACATTAAGACTGGTAGGGCTAATGTATTGTAAAAAATATAAATGCTGGGGTTAACTCACAATACACTTTGTCCAAGTATCATTTAGCAATTCTGAAGGTATACTGAGCCTTGGTTGAAGGAGGAAAAACCTTCAATAATAAACATCAATACAAAACAAGCAATTGGTTGAAATGGGGATAACCCATGTTTACTTCAAATTTGACAAAACAGCAAGGGAAGGCGGAAGGAATAAAACCATATTGTTGTTCACTTCACCCCTCTTTTATTACTGGTCATTCTGTTGCCATTTGTTGGTTTTTTAAATATCCATTTTATTTCAATAATTTTTACTTTCTTATTCAATTTTAATTTGTTTTGTTTACATAATTAAAATATATATATTTATTTGTTAATTTAAGTCTGCCTGGGGACCACCTGTCCCATCATCATGAACCACAGGTTGAGAAATGCTGCAATAAACAATAGGAATAATTATAATTCATCCATCAGTTAGCATAAATTTGGAAAAAAATTACAATATAAGCTATATTAGACAATAAAATCAAAGTTAATAAAAATCAATTGCTTAAATTTTTATTTGATGTTTAAACATTTGATTGAGCTCCTTTTTTACAAAAATATTAATTAAAGATGTTTGAATCGTGTTCTCGACTTTTTCATCTTATCATGCAGTTCGCAATAGCTGGCGATCGCTTTATCAAGAATTCAGTGGTCTTCGAAGCTTCTTTCCATATCAGGATCAGCATCAAACAAAATTTTATTAGCATACTCAGTGGGATTGAAAACTAGCTCAAGTTCTTTTGAAGTTAGCTTCTTAGTCGTAATATTCTCTTCATGTTTGCACTTCTTATCTTCTTCTTCATATGCACGCTGTTCTTCTAGTTGAAGATCATTTGCGCTGAACTGTTCTGAATGGGAATCGTGCAAGTTTCTCACATCTTCATTATCCAGTTCATTAAATCCAAGTTCTTTTCCAGTTGTGCTCATTTCTTCAATAATGTTAGATCTTGGATTTTGCACACGATAAACTAACATAGTCTTGAGTTTAGTTTAAAGTCACCTTCTGCATTGCCTCCTAATAAAAGCATAAGATGATCTTTAGATACATTGTATCCTGGTTGAGATGCTTCAATTTTAGCTAGGAAAGTTTTTGTTTGCAATAGCCACAAAATATTTATCAGTACTTGCAGATTCCCCAAGTTATTCTTATGTTATGCAGTCAAGTTCAATTGTTAAAACAGTCAAACCATCCTAAATTCGCAATAAAGCTTTCACATTCCTCTTAAAATTTGGTCTCTTTCAATGAGGTAAAAATATTAGGAGCTTTAGCCTGAATATTCCCTTTACTTAGAGATATTCTTTTTTGGTTATAATCCTCGATCCAGAGTGACAGAAGACGCTCCATCTCGATTATTAAATGACTTCTATTTCAGGTGATCTGCATGCTTAAAGAAGCAGTAGCAACTTTTTCTTGTTCTTTGTATTCTTTACTCTTATTTATTATGGTTCGAATTGCATTCACTGATTAATCACTGACTTAAAGCAGGAAATAGTATCATTTCAATCAATTGCACATATCGAATTCATATTAAGTGGGGTGTGTGTATGTGTGTGTGTGTGTGTATATATACATATATATATATGTTAAAAATACCAAGCAATTTTAAACCTGATTTTACTCCATTTCCCAAGTAAGTAAACAGACAATAAGTCAAGTTTGCACCTGCAAATGATGCAAGTCTAGCTGATCCTACAGGTAGTGCAAGACCAAGGCAACTCGTGGTAAAGGTGGCATAAGCTCTGATCACTAATCTTAATATTTACCCTTAATGCCAAAACACATCTCCAAGAAGGGGATGCATTATGTTTTGTATTAAAGGCAAGGGGCCACTACCCAGACCGGTTTCGACCTTTATTGAGGTCTCATCAGTGGACGCTAGGCTAGAAATACCAAGATTTAGTAATACAGAGCTTATAAGTATTTTACCAGAACAAGTTGCCATAAGGTGTTTTAACCTTATTAAATAAAAATCTCTGGAGGAGATATAAATGTAGAAAGTATTTTACATACTTTCTACATATATACATATATACATACACATACACATATATATATTTCTAGTGTGTGGTGATCAATTGTATTAGCATAATCAATTTTCCAAACTGATTATTGCATATATCGAATTCACGTTAAGTGAGGTTTTCCTATTTATATATTTCTGGTGTGTGGTGATCAGACTGTATTAGCATATTATCATGTCACAAATATTTTTATCATATAATTTTTTTTTAATTGTAAATAATGTGTGTTATCATCAGATTGCATACCAGTATCAAAATTCTAGATATATACAAATCACCACATATTGTAATAATATAATAATATACAAAAACAGTTGTAATGATATTCATTTGTTCTTTTGAGTGTTTGTAGGTTATTTAGAAATACACTTTTTTTAATGCTTTCTTTTCTAAAAGAAGCGAGTAATTCATCCCTCACCATCTGAGTTAGGCAAAAGAATATAGACTCAAAAAAAAAAAATATATATATATACAGCAGATAACTGCTACCATCTCATGTTCCTCTTTCTAACCACTTTTACTATGTATATCTTCTATTGTATTGTCAGTTTCTCTCAGTAGTAGTATTATAAAACTCTAGGCTAGCCTAACTATTTACCTGTGCCAAAGATTGACTAACCCAAAAATCAGATGAAAAAATGCCTAAGAAAAGTTCCTCTAGTTACTGACTAGAATTAAGCACATAAGTTTTATATAAGCATAAGCACATATTAGCACTATAAAAGTTACCAGGCAAATTTTATAGATTTTTTTCTTCCCCAGAAACTTCTTCAGAACAAGAATAATGACATGGTTTACTGTTCTCTTACAGGGGTACGTTTCGAATGGAAAGAGAAGATGGTTATACTTTTGATTGCAGAATACCGCCATTTTCACTAGAAAGTAAACATGAAAATAATTCTTCTGGAGAGTATGAATAAGTAAAAGAATAAAGGATAATATCAGTGTAAAGTATGACAGACTATTTGCTTTATAAGAACTACTTTCCTAGATATTTACAGGAGAAATGAAATGACGAATTTCCTCAATGCAGATTTTCTTCAGTCACCCCCCCCCCCTCCAAAGTTTAACTGAAATTGACTTATATTCTTCAGCTTACTGAATATTCACATTATGAGTATTCACAATATTTAAATAGTTCTCTCTTTTTTTTATCATGTTCCACTGTAATGAAAAGACTACAACAATTAAAAATTATAAGAATTTCAGTTCATACTCTTTTTAAGAATTAAAATCGTCACATAAAATTTTTAATTTTTTTATTTTATTTTTTTGAAATGTGATAGTTTTCGGATTGGAAAAAAAAAATAGCACTTCAGTGTTGAAATCTGTATGTAGATATTGTATATTGAATTTTTTTACAAAGAGTGCATAAGGGATTCCCTTTTCAAAAAAAAAAAAAAAAATATGTACTCATATTTTGTTTGCTTTGGAAGACATCTGGAAATATGCATGGAAAACAGGTGTAAATGCTATATGAAAAATAAATTTTATGGATAGGATATCTACAAACGGATGGTAATGTCCTATTCATTATCTAATTAATTAAAAATGGTGATAATTTAATTGTAAAAGTTACTAGTTCATATTTAATATCAGCATGGTTTCTCCCATGTAAAGTCTGTTTGCATTGCAGCAATTGTAATGTACAAGCAAGTTGTACAATACTTAACTACTGTGTAAATAAAACTTTATTATTTGAAGTTTTTGTTGTTTGATAGAATATCTTTGAGAATCTTTAGTAAACAGCAGGTAAGGCAGAATGATATCATTATGCCATATGATGGACGGAAATCGAACCCAGTCTTCTCAACCAAGCGCTGTACCAACTGAGCTACAGAGGCTCAGTACCCATGATAAAAAAGGAAAATAAAATTGAATTTGGGAATTACAGAGGAATTTCCCTATTGAGTATCCAGGTAAGTTTTATGCAAGCATACTTGAGAAGAGGCTAAGAAAATTTGTGAAAGAAGTTTCAGGCCAAATAATGGTTGGTTATCAATATCAGATTTTGACTTTAAGAGAAAGATAGTTAAGAAATCATTGGAATACGGAAGGAATAAAACCATATTGTTGTTCACTTCACCCAAGTACGTGATGTATAGACTCCCTGGAGATCTAATATTATTATTAAAATATCCAGGTAAATTTGAATATGTCTGTAATGTTCCTGCCATAAAAAATTGTGATCCCAGCAAGAAAAACATTGCTGAAAGATGGCATTATCAAAACTAACCATTATATCTCAAAATTCACGTTTATACCTTTTATTTTAGGGAGAAAATTATGGTAGGAAGAGAATGCTCAGTTAATAGTGGATAAGGTCGGACAAAATTTTGGAATCAGCAGTTCACTAAAGAGGACTAAAGAATATTTTATAGATTTTTTTTGTTAATCTTATTTAGTTGACTTTTGCTTGGATCTCTGCTAATCAGTCTTTCGCTCATAGAAGTAAATCCAGTTTTCAGTCATAACCTTTAGAGTGAAATACAACCGTCAGCCTTTTATTAGTCCTTGTGAAGATATGAAGATCTTATTGTCAAATACAGTAAAATGTTATTATATTTTAGTGACTGTGAGGCTTTTGGTTCTGAAAGAGGAATATTCCCTTCAGGTGCTTTTCAACGAGAGACTGATTTCTTGAAAGTAACTATGTTTATTCATTTCTTGCTCTTTATTGAACTTCCAGAAATGAATGAAATAAAATCTGCTAAAGCCTTTCCCAAGAAAGGGTTTGAAGACTAGTGGACAGCCGGTCTTCATCCTTAGCTATCACTGAGAGCAGGTCTAAGGCTATCATTGATTTAATACTATATTTAATAGATTTAATTTAATAATTGCCACCATCAAGCGGTCAATAACATTATTATTGTCTGAAACAGGAGTGATATTATTATTACGTGACACCTCTAGGGAGTCCAGACTCATCGAGGGAGGGCACCTATTCTACATTCGCCCAACCACGCCGATAAAAATGCATCGAGAGTCTTACTAATATATTATACCTCCAGGAGTCCAAGGACTCATTGAGGAATGGCACCCACTCTACAACGAACACCGCAACTACCATCATCAACTACCTCCCACCACCACCACTAGTATTTTCACAGACAATCACAAACATCCATGCCCACAGCTGTATTCGAACTCGCAGCCTTTTGGCTGGAGAGCAGATATGATACCCACTTGGCCAACCAGGCCAGCAAAAGAGCAAGTGGGTGCTATGGTCACTTTCCTGAGTTGAGGTAAAACCTGTGTTTCTGGGAAAGAGGACCCTACCCTACACCAATGATCGACTAACTTGGGAAATGATAAGAAAATCGACTAGAAAAAGTTGCTTTTGTGTGCGACTACTTTCCTCTGGTTATCTGGCACTGTGCAATCCCCATTTCCACAGGGCTATGCAAGCACCTTCATGAAAATGATTGGGAGCCAAATACGAGTAGTGTGATTCGGGAAAATTGTAATAGAAATCCCAGTGTGAGTAATGATAAAGGTAAAGAATTTTTCAAGTGTAGAAAGGGAAACGTTGGTCCATACTTTTCCTCGGAATAAGATATTTCACTTGAAACGTGGCTTTCACTTTATCATGCATCAAAAGGTCTCTGGCAGTGAAGAGTTCTTTCGATGTTTTGCTGCAAATCTGTTGTCACAGTCGGTATTGACACTGCAGGCATCACTTCATACATCATGCTATCCCTTCATTCTTACCTAAATCATTATCGCTAGCATAACCTTCGATTATTGCTGCCGAGATTTTATTTATTTATTTTTCGGATGAGATCAGGTTGGATGTTTTCATTGTGAGGATTGTATTTTCGTTCTGGTTTTGTATCAAAATCCCGTATTCTTGTCCAGCTTATTCTAACGTTTTACACAATCTGCATCATGTAATAATTGTTTTATGATAAGTTTGAAATATTGCTCTTGATAATTTCAATCAACTCCATATTTGTTGCTGATAATAATAATTATAATATGAGCACTTTAGGCGAAAATTAATTTCCGTGTGATGATACAACGTAAGGGGTTTTTTTTTTTTTTTTTTTTACGGGAATGTACGGCATAACTAAGTCCCCCAAATTTTATCCGGTCTCCGGAACCGTCATAGCTGACGAATCAGGCCTATGGTTGGGTCAGTATTCCACTGTAATTCGTGTGTGTGTACGACCGGTTTGCTTACTTGCGGGAAAAAACCCTGCTGTCCACACCCAAGACCGGCTATATGGCTGAGGAAGATCCTTCAGCTCCTCACGTCGTCAACGAGAATCGAACCTAGGACACTCCTTCCCCAAGCATATGGTTGCGAAGCGTAAAGCCACTAGGCGAAAATAATGTAAAAAGATAATGGAAAAATCAATAATAGTAATGAAAGTGGGCGTGAAATTTCTCCCTAATACAGTCACAGTCATCCCCTCGACTTGTGTCGGGGTTCCATTCCATCAGGTGGGATGTAAGTCGGTTCGGACCTAAGTGGATACATTAAATCAACAGAGTTATAGGGCTTGGGACTTAACAGGAATAAGTATACTGTCATTTTAATTTTTAAACCTTATAAAACTGTACTGTGCGTTATTGCCACTATAAAACAGGAGAATAATCACCCAAATCTTCCTCCACAATCACATCTTCATTACTTTCCCTGTGTGAAGGACCAGGCTGCAGCTCTTCTGGTGTAACTAGGCTGACCATACGTACCGTTTTTTTTTTTTTTTTTTTTTTTTTTTTTTTCCCTCTCTCCTGTCGTCCCGTCATTTTAATAAAAATGTTAATACTTTAATATTGGTCAATCATAAATTCTTATTCATAATCTATAATCGTTTGTGGATCAGTGGACCCTCATAAAATCTATAATTGTGAGGCAGATGGATACATGGAATAAAGTATCTGATAGACGAGTACAGATTTTTTTCTGAGATGAGGAAAAATGCCTAGACTTTCAAGACTATTGTAATATTGTAGCGTTTATTCTTTGTCTTCCAGGAAGTACAGCACCTGTTGAGAGAATATATTCAATTATGAACAGAATGTTGTCAAAGGAGAAATCTAGATTAAGTGTTGAGACAATGATGACTATGTTAGTTGTAAGACAAAATTGTGTGATGGAGTGTGAGAAGTTTTATGATAAGCTACGGAAAGAACCAAAATTTGCTGCGTAAGATCACTTTATCGGAGAAATATTCGTGGTACGATCGTGATGAAATACAGTCTCCCCTCTACGTCTACTTAAATATCAGGTTTTGTCACTTAAGAATAATGGTAAGCTCAATATGTTTATGTTATAAAACTTTTTTATTGTCTTACTTTTTCATGAATACAGAATATTATTACCTAATCCCTGTCCCGTTTTTGCCGCCGCAATGACCTTTCTGTCTCAAGGAATACGGTCAGTGTTTCTCAACGTTTTTTGGATCATGCCCCACCTCAACGTCTGAAAGATTTTGATGCCCCCCCCCCCCCCTCCTAGCATAATAGTCAGCCAAGTTCTGGAAAAGTATAATATAAAGATGTGCATGTACATTTTCAAATATACCCCAAAAATATTCAAATTGCCAGGTTGAGAAACACTGGCCTAGGTGTAACCCTTGTTTTTTTCATGAAAATGTCCAATGCACTTTGCTTATTCCTCTTCTTTTCATCATAAATTTGTTCACAGCAAGCAAACGCATTATGTACTTTCCTTTCTACTAATAAGTAGAGTTAAACCTTGAGCTTTATGTCTTCAGCCATTTTCAGAACGTCGCTAACTGCAGAGAACATTTCTGCAAGACCCTACTCCAGTTTGACCAATTCTTCGTTGGTTAACTCTTCAGGAGCAGTTTCTATGAGTTAAACTATGTCGTCAGCATTCACTTCGAGCTTCAGTTTGTTTGTTAGGCCAACTATTTCTTCACTCAATTTACAAAGTTCTTCATTTTTTCAAAACTTCCAAAGTCGTGCACAAACCTTTTTAATGTCTTTTTCCTTATGCCACTGATACATTGAGAGATCACTTCGTCCCAAACTACAGCAATATTTTTAATAGCATGATAAATATTGAATGCTTTCCAGAATTGCATGAAGGTCTGGTCGTTTCCTCCATTAGCAGAAATGGCTTGTGAAAAAGTTCTCCATAGATAATAAACCGTAAACATGACAGAACTTCTGATCAATCAGTTGGATCAATGAAGTAGTGTTTGGAGGGAGAAACATGACCTTGAACTTGGTGAAGAACACCGATATAAGACTGGTGACTTGGAGCATTACCTAGAATTAATAAAATTTTAAATTCTACATTTTCTTTCACACAATAGCTTTCCATTTCACTCGCATGATTAAGGCATCCGCAAACAATTTTTGAGTCATCCACAACTTCTTATATCTCCGCTAATGAACTGGAACAGTATGCTTCCTAATGTTTTTGAAGGCTCGTGGGTTCTCACTGTGCCATATCACAAATGGTTTCAGTTGTATCCAGTCATATTACCCCTAACAAAATCGTAATACGTACTTTTAAGAGCTTTGAAGCCAGGCATAGATTGTAGCTTTTTGTGGATGAATTGTCCGCTCGGGCATTTTTTCCCCCGAAAAAAGGTCTCATCCATATTAAATATTTGCTGTGGCAAATAATTTTCTTCCGTAATAATTTTATCCAATTTCTCCACAAACTCCTTGGCAGCCTTCTGTTCGGAACTTGCAGATTCACATTCACCATGCATTTTCACATTCTGCAGCGCAAAACGCTGCTTGAATCTCATGAACCAACCGGCAGAAGCGTTGAATTCGTAGTCATAATCGGGTTCTGCTTCCTCCTTGAAAATGTTGAAGAGACTTAGTGCCTTAGCGGTTATGGTCATAGTGCTAAGAGGTATGCGATTTTGGTTCAGGTCCTCTATGCATGATAGGAGCAGCTTTTCCAATCACTCATATGACCTTGTTGCTTCGTCACTATAGTTGAACTTGCAACTTCGTTTCAAGTTCAACGTTCAAACGTTTTAAGATCAATTGCTGGCCTCTTTTTCTGTGATTCTTCACTAGGATTTTTAATTGGGCGTGTAGGGACCATGTTGCGCAAAATATCGCGAAATATTTAACGATAAATACGCAAATAACATATTTTTCAAACCCAAAATCAACAGGAACTGTTGAAACCGACTGCCGAGGGAGGTTGCCGCTGAATGCGCTGTTGCCTCTGCATTGTTCCATGAGATGCATTGTTGCTGAATAAAAATATTTTTACTTTACGCTCGCTTGCGTCTTGTTCGAAAGTATAGTCGATAATGCTATTTATTCCATTATGGGATCACGGACGTATCTTTGAAAGGATGTAACTCGAACGGACGTAAGTCGAGGGATGGCTGTATTAATTTTTAAGACCAGAAACGATCTTCGTATTGTCAAAAATTACTTCTTTTTTTCTTTTCTTTTTTTTTTTTATCGAATCTTTCCTTTTTATACATTTCTCCTGAAATGACTTTCAACCAACACTGGTTTTGGAAGTATCCAGTTTATTTCAATATTCCGATTAAAATCTCATTTTGCTTCCTTCTCAGCACATTTCAAACTACTAGGAATCTGTTGACGGTTATTGCTAATATCATGTCCAGTTTAAATGTAAATCATCATATAGATTTCTGGAATCGCATACAAACAGTAATATTAGGCGTTATTCTTGAAACGTCTTTGAATGCTCTGTCAGAGAAGAGCTTCTTAAGAAATGCAGACACCATGGAACGTGTTTAGGAGTTGATCCTGACTTTATTTAAGAAATCACTGAAATATATTGGAGGTCTTGTTTACTGTCAACGCCCATTCGCGTCGGATGCAAATTAGCTACGAGAAAATTACAGTTGCGCACCATCAAGCGAGTAATATTAGAAATATTATTACGGGCAATTTAATTTAAAATTTAAATTATTATTACGGGAAAATTTTATTTAAATAAAATTTCTTTAACTGGCATCCCCCCAATAGAATGGAAAAAAGCAATTGTGATTCCTATCTTTAAAAAAGGTAATAGAGATGACCCTAAAAACTATAGAGGTATCAGTATACTAAATTCCTGTTACAGAATATATAGCAGAATCATAAATAGCAAACTAATGAAATATTCCGAAAACTTTATTTTAGAAGTACGGAATGGATTTAGAAAAGGACGATCATGTATAGACCCGGCCTTTTGCCTAAAATTAGTAATAGAGAAAAGAAGAGAATACAATTTAGAAACACATATTGCATTTATTGACTTTGAAAAAGCATTTGACAAAGTTAAAAGAAACATATTATTTAACATATTAAAAGAAAGGCAGATACCAAATAATATCCTAAAAGCTATCACAAGTATATATGAAAATAATCAAACACAAATAAGATTAAATCACAAGCTATCGTATACGAGAGAGATAAACCAAAGAGTCCGACAGGGATGTCCACTCTCAGCAACTCTTTTTAATATCTACTTAAATGAAATAATAATTAAATGGAATAAAAATTTACATCAAGGAATTAAACTTTCTCCTACAGTGAACATAAACACTCTCCTTTTTGCCAGCTCCCAAATAATAATTACAAATTCTGAAGATAAACTACAGAAAGCCATTTTAGATCTAAATGAGATAGCCAAAGATTATGATATGATAATATCAACAGAAAAATCAAAACCTATGGCCTTTAAAGGATAAAATCCAGCAAGAACTAAAACAGTAGTAGATAACAAGATCTTAGAACAGGTGAATTAATTTAACTACCTAGGATGTATGATCACATATGAAAATGAAAAAGATATAAACGTAAAAATTGCAAAATATTTAAAAATAACAGGTGTAATTAACTCTATATTTAAACCAAACCTAGTTCAAAAACAAACCAGACTAAAAGTATACAATTCATTAGCCCTACCAGTCTTAATGTATGGAAGCGAAATCTGGACAATAAAACAAAAAGACAAAGATTAATAACAGTAGAAATGAGGATTATGAGAAAAACTGCAAAGTATACCTTATTTGATCACAAAAGAAACGAAGAAATTATGAAAGAATTAAACCAAGAACCAGTAATAGAAAATATTAAAAAATATAAACATAAATGGATGGAACACGTTCAAAGAATGAAAACGGAAAGATTACCAAAACAAACCTTAAAGTACGAGCCATTAGGAAAAAGAAAACCAGGACATCCTCTTAAACGAGTCAACGATGACTTCTAAGGCTGGAACAGGCCATGCTAGGCCTAAATCCTTGACGAGCAACTCCAAGGAGTCCTTAGACTCATTAAGAGAGGCCCTAAACATCATATCAAGAACAACTATTCGACATTCACACAGTATTTATCATACCTCGTCTTGAACTCATTTACAGTCATGGCACCCATAACAGACTGGCAGCTTATTCCACTCACCACTCTCCAAGTAAAAAACCTAGTTCTAACACCCTTTCTCAGTTTCCATAGATGGCCCCTAGTTCTCCCATCACCAGACCTGTTCTGAAAAATTTCCTCTGAATTAATCTTGTAAAAACCCTTCAGTAATTTGAATGTCTCAATCATATCACCCCTTTTCTGCCTATCAACCAATTCTGTAACCCACAGATCTTCAACCTGTTCTGGTAAGGTTCATACCATAAACCAGCTATCATCTTGGTCACTCGCTTCTGGATCCTCTCTACCTCCTCCCCATCAAGAAGAAACCCTGGCGCCCAGATCTGGGCATAGTAGTCAAGATGGGGTCTTATCAAGGTTCAATACAGAGGAACAATAACTTGCTTGACATGGTATATTCCGGTAATTGGACCACAATTTTTTTAATAAGCTATATAAAACACAATAAATTAATAAAAGACCCCGACAAGTTTCGTAAGTCGTTTGACTTACATCTTCAGGGGTAAGAGGTACTTAAAGTTTAAAACACAAAGAAAAGAGAAATTATTAGTAATAATTCATGCTATACAGTTGTAGCCGTTTGACTATTCATAAATTTAAAAATCAGAATGCAGATTCAAAGCAGTGCTGAATTAAACAATTCTGAATGATGCCATGTTCTGTTGTTCACGTTCATAATGTCCGAGGTCTTTCAATAAAATGTGTACTGTTCTTGATGAAAGAAGATGTTTTTCCTGTATGAGGTAAAAGATAAAAGTAAAAGAAATTTATTTATTTAAAAATTTATTTCAAAAAGTAAAAGATATTTATATTGGACCTTCAGACATCTTAGCAAGTTTGGATGCTATCAGCCTATTTACAAATGTTCCAAGAAACGAAACTTTGAATCTCCTGGAAGATCTCTTTCCTCCGGACATCGTAGATCTTTATAAACATTGTAAAAATAATACTTTTTTCATGTATCAAGACAAATTTTGGGAACAAAAAGAAGGTTAGCTATGGGCTCTTTCCTCTCTCTGGCTTTAGCTAACCTATTTATGGAAAACTTTGAAAATAATGCTTTAAACAATTATCATAAAAAGACAAAAATATGGCTACGCTATGTAGACGATATATTCATCATATGGCCAGGAACAACAGATGAACTCATTGCTTTCAAACATTACCTAAATAATTTGCATAATAATATAAATTTTACTTCAGAACAAGAAGAAACTTAGGAAACTGCCTTTTCTAGACATTCTATTAGAAGTCAATAAAAAGGATAATAAACTTTCTTTCTCAATATATAGACACCCCCACTAACACAGGAAGATTTCTTAATGCGGCCTCACACCACCACCCTTCAAAAAAATAGGTCTAATAAAAACCCTAAGGGACAGAGCGTATAACATTTCCAGCACAGAAAAACAGAGAAATGAAGCATTAGAATATCTAACACAGATCTTTCAAAAGAATGGTTATGAAACCAAGACTATCAAAAAAATCCTCCACACACCTCCTACAAGCATCTCTTAGAAACAAGATTTCAAAAACGCTATCACGCTTCCATATATCAAAAATGTTACAGACAAGATGGCTAAATTACTTAACAAATATAACATCAAAGTAGCCTTTCTGCCGCTGGAAAAAATTTCGAGATTTCTACATCCCCCGAAACCTCCTTATCATCCTTTAAAAAACCAGGTGTTTACAAAATTTATTGTTCTTGCGGCATCTGCTACGTAGGACAGACAGGAAAATCTGGGGAAATACGCATGAACGAACACCAAAAGGATGTGCAAAACAGAAGAGAACACAAATCAGGTTTAGCTTTCCATACCACTTCCACCGGCGCAATGTACTCTGGCAGAAAACAAACATTTCGTACATAGAAAAAACTGTTACATAAGGAAATTTAAAGAAGCTGCAAACATGATTAAAATATCAACACAATGCAATAAAAATCAAGGATTAATTCTCCACCAAGTTTGGTCAGCTTTAATAAAAAATATACCTCAGTCAGACATCGGACATTATGAACGTGAACAACAGAACGTGGCATCATCCAACATTGTTTAAATTCAGCACTACTTTGAATCTGCATTCTGATTTTTAATATTATGAATAGTCAGACAGCTACAACTGTATAGCATGAACTATTACCAATAATTTCTCTTTTCTTTGTGTTTTGAACTTTAAGTTACCTCTTACCCCTGAAGATGTAAGTCAAATGACTTACGAAACTTGTCGGGTTTTTTATTAATTTATTGTGTTTTATATAGCTCATTAACTTATTAAAAAAATGTGGATCAATTGCTGGAATATACCATGTGAACTTATAAACCACAGAAACCTCCACTTACAAATAACTTGCTTGTCTCTGCTCGTCAAAGTATTCTTCAGTAACCAAGTGATCTGATGAGCTGATCTAGCCACTTTTGCAATGTGCCCCCTAAACTTCAATTCCCTATACACCAACATATCCAAATCTCTGGCTTTGTCAACTCCTGGAGTACGGTTCCACCAATGTGATATACTGCTGCTAATTTTTTCGCCCCAAAATGCACAACCTTACATTTTGCCACATTAAATTGACATCCTTTCTCCTTAGCCCAGTCCTCCAAACTATCCAAATCATCTTGCAAAATTTTGACATCATTGCATTCACTATTGCTCTACCCAACTTTGCATCATCAGAAAACAAGTGAACAGTTCCTCTCAAGATCCTTTCCTATATCGTTAATGAACGAATTAAACAGCAGTGCAGCACATCACTAGTCACAGGTCGTCTTTTGGCCTCTACTCCTGAGTAAACTACTCTCTAATATCTCTGCATCAACCACTCTCCTATCCATCTCACCAACCCTATATCCATCCCTATCTGCTCCAGTTTACTGATTAGGGTTCTATGTGGTATCCTATCAAAAGCCGTGGCAAGGTCCAGTAATATCACTGTAAACCCATTACCCTTATGCAGTTCAGCCGTCACTATATTATAAAACGTGAGAAAATTACTGCTCTCCCCTTCACAAAACCATGCTGTCCTCCATTCAGTATCCCATTTTCATCTATCCATTCCTATAATTTGCTCTTGACTAATATCTCCAAAACCTTGACAACGAATCCTGATGTGCTAATCGGTCGGTTATTTGCAACAGCAGTCTTGGAACCTCCTTCATGCAATGGGATCATTTTCCCCTCTTTCCCCACCCTGGGAACTAACCCAGAGCTGAGACTTAAATTAAACAATAAAGTGAGTTTCCACTTAGCGTGACATCCGCCTTACCAGCGATTTTTCTTTCGGAACAAAATTATGATCAAATCTTCTTGATCTTGATTTTCCTCACCACGGAAACCTTTTTTCAGAGAAGCAATCAGTTTCTATTAAATGGAAATTGATCTACCAGTGAACACGTCCCACACAATACAAATTACTGATGCCCAGGGCCGTTCCGTGAGTTTGCGCTACCTGGCTGCAAATTTTTGTTCCCCCCTTTCCATTAAAAATTAAAAGATCCCGAAGTACAATAACACGGTACGAATCATTTTATTATACTGCACATTAAGAGGAATGCATATTAAAATAAAGAAAAAAAAAACACAAATAGTAAAAAAAAACTTATTTTTATTCATTTCCTACTGAGATGTTCTTCTATTTATTCCCTATTTTTTAGGAACATGTTCGATTATAATGCCCCTAAACTGTGCCGCGGGTTCATTGCCTCCTTTGCACCCCGGTACGGAATGCGCCTGCTGATGCCTATAAAAGCACTGGTGGCGATAACACTTCATTCCCGTTTTGTGACTAGCTTTGTGAGTTAGCCACATAATGCCTTCAGGATGTCGTCATCGTTTAGATGATTCAAAGAATCGTCTAAACTTCAAATTTTATCATTCAAATCGGATAAATTTTAAATTCGTCCCTGCTTCCAAATTGAAGCAGTCGATCGATGCATCTCCGCACAATGGACGCATTTCAGGAGCATGATCCATTACGAATGAGCTAGCCAAGATTGCCCGAGAGGACATTAATCAAAATAGATTGCTGTATACCTCTAATTACAGGTTGAAGTAACCTGGAGACAGTGACAGGACATGGGTTCTGCCACTGAGCTATCTGAACATTGAGCATTTTTAACTCACTCCACCTGGAATGCGTTAAGAGGGCTCAATTCAAGTAGACGCTACCAAGGAAGCTAGTGGTTTGTATCTCATTAACCACAAACCACCGCAGAGCTCGTAGAAACTGGTCCCATGAATATCTGATGTGGACCCCTGATAAATGGGATCCAGTTCTGTTCTGTGATGAGTCTCATGTTAGCCTACGAACGCATTTTAGACGTTTTTTGATCTGGAGAGAAAACGAGGTGTGCAGCGTAATCCCTCCAGCATCAGAGAAAGGGACACGGTGAGGGCAGAGGCAATGTTCTTCTGCAGGACGAAATACGGATCAACAACAGCACTTCCTCTTCATGTTTTTGATAGGGATACCATAACTGCACAGAGGTACCAAGAGCACATCCTTGAACCCTATGTATACAACTTTGTAGGAGTGTAGTTGGCCTAGATTTCCTTTTCACGCATGACAGTGTCACCGCTCACGGAGCTAAAATGGTGGCAAGGGAGGGAAAATATCTGGAAACAAGATATCCAAAGAATGCCGTGTCCAGCAGGATCACCAGTACTTAAATCCAATTCGATATGTGTGAAACTCGCTTTGGTGTTTCCAAGTCCCTGGCCGTCGACAGCCACCGATTCTGTCATTGCTCAGCTAAAGTCAGTTCTGATAAAAGAATGGGATTTGCTGAGAACAATGGGATTTCCAGAATCTTTTAGACACACTTGTAATGGCCATGATCTACCGCTGTGAGGCTTCTTTCACCGTAAGATACGCCGTACTGATATAGAGTGACCATATTTTCGACCTTATTGTTCCCAGTTATGTAATCTTCTCGGTAATTCTGTCCATCGCAAACTGCGTGAATTCCACCACATTTTCTTTTTTTTTAATTTTGTTGAGGAGTGTAATAGCAAACCTACAGAAAATCTTGCTGTAGGTTTGCTATTACACTTTGTTATTACAAATTTGTCTTATACTAGGCATGAAAATCATCCACCTGAAGGCATTCACAAACATCCGTGCCATGGTGGGATTCAAACTCACAATTTGTAGAGCAAAGATAAGATCTACGTGTTCCAGATGTTTCGTCTCTAGATCAGGTTTACTGGATTTCACATCCTTAACCCTTAGTCCAATACCCAATTATTTGCTATAGAATTATATTGAAAAACATTCAATTAAAACTTGGAGCCGCGCACTAACATTAGACCTTACATTTAGCAACGTTAAACTGTTAACCTCCGTTCATCCACCCAGCTTATTCATATCCTCCCGAAGATCCAAAACTACACTTAATAATCTTCCCTAGCTTCCTCTCCCTCAACACTCCGATCGCTAACGAATAGTGCATTAACAACCTTACATTGCCACTGGAAGTACTGGAAGAGGACGTTATCATTAAGGGTGGAAGGAGGTTAAATTTTTATCTCAGACTTCATTTGTTGTGCTATTTTTGCTGACAAATGATATAAAATAGGTTGGAGATATTTGATTGGGCATTATTTTCTGTCATTCTTATAGTAAAATCAGTTGTAGTTTGTTTTTATTTTAATGTTGATAGAAGCTAGCTTTAATGCGGAGTACTTAGCGAAACTTTTCCTGGTATAGTTCTTTTTTTTTTAATGTTGGACCTATACACAAGATTGGTTGGTCAGTCTGTAGTACATTAGTACCGTGTATGGAAAGAGAATTCGGAGGAAACGTGGAACTTGTTCCCATTGGATTTGAAGGCCTGTACATTGTATTTCTTGAGAAACAAATGGGAGGGAAGGCTGCTCCACAATTTCAGCAGCAATAGGAATGAAGGAGAAGGAAGAGATGCTTCTTCTATGAGGAGTTTGACTGTGAAGGGATGTTGGATGGTAGCTGCACGTGTTTCAATGGATTTGATAGGGAGAAGGAGAATTATTGATGATAGTCCTAGAGCATTTACAATGGAAATATTTACAGAAGATGCAAGCAGTAGATACTAGAGTCTTGTGCGAGAGGGTTGGAGCAGTCTGACTGCTCTCTTCCTGCCCTGCGTCGAGTATTTTCAGGGAGTAACTCTTAGCGACACTTCCCCAGATGTGCAAGGCAGTAATCGATGAATGGGCATATTTGTGATTTTTACAGAGCTAATAGCTGTTAGGGGGTAAATAATGCCTTGAACGAAAGAGGAATCCTAATTTTTTGGGTGCCAAGGAGCAATGGTTGTAATGTTGTCAAAAGGAATAAGGTAGAACTCTGTTTCGCAGGCGTTAAAATTGACAAGGTTATTCTAGACGCATCGAAGAATGGTAATTTAGGCTTGCAGAAGTTGTTGATCTGTGAGTTGTGGTGTTTGTTTGTTTGGTGCAAGGTCTGTAGAGTGAGAAAGAGGAATGTAGTGTACTGTCGTCGGCAAAACTGTGTATTAGATGTGGTCAAACGGGGCAAGTCACTGATGTACAGAAGAAACATGGTGGCTTAGACAGACATATTTCTTGCTATTTGAGTATTGCCGAGAAATTATTTTAAGAAAAATCAGCTAACGCCTTTTAGTTCCTTATAACGAGTAGGGCGAGGCCATTTTAGCCTATCAAATTTTGGGATACTCAGGGAACAGTTCAATCTCGACCGATGACCAATCAGGAATAGCTGACCCAAGATTCGGCATTTTATGAGCACACAACTGATAGTGTCTCTATCTCGTGATGCCTAACACAATAGGTTATTGTCTGAAATAGTGTGGGATCTACGGTCGATTTTCTTGAGTTTACAGGAATAAAAAAACTCGAATTTCCGGGATGATATAAAATAGGATGATACAAATCTGCTCGTCTGTGCCAAAATTGGATAACTCGATAATTCGTCGAATAAATGCTTAGAAAAGTCCCTGTAGTCAGCACTTAAACTAGACTAGAACTTAAGTCTTTCTAGTTCTAGTGTAGTCTATGGTCTCACTGTTGGTATTATTGAGACCTTATTGACTGAATGGGATATCCTTATAAATACAGACTGCAATGAAAACGGTGTGTTCTGCCTGTTTCAGGCATGTGATTATGCAAATGGTGATGATAGCATGAGTAATACAAGAAATGGATGTTGGGGTGTGCTTAGTATGGAATAGGTGGTTTACGTGACACAATCTATAACACAATACCATAAACGAGGGTCATCCAAAATGAGCTGCATAGACAGATAAATGTTATGAATACCTATCATAATGGATGATTTTAACTATCAGGATGTAGAATGAAACTAGAAGAAAGGATGCAAGAGTAAGGGAAGATAATTTATAGACAGACTGACGAACAATTTCCTAAGCATCATGTGATGAAAGGTACTCGTAGTTCAAGAATATCACACCTGGTAATAGCATTAGGGTATCGTTCCGCAAATCAAGTAACTATTATGCCCTATACGTCTATGATCATACAGTTTTAAATCCTAACAAATCACAAGAAGTATTGCTTAAAAATGGATATGTGTGGAATGATAATTATAATAATCTGAAAAGGACCTTGAAGTAGTCTCTTTCAATAAGGTGACTTCATTCTCAGAGTTAAGGCTGTTTTAGCCCTAAGTTTTTGAAATTGGCTGGGTAGTCAATCGGCTTTTACCTGTCACTGATAGCTGGCTACACATACGGGAGAAGAGTACGGCCAACCACTGCCATCTCGTAGTCCCCAACTCTAATACTAACACTAGATGAAAGCAAACGGCCTCTGCCATAGGGTTGTTCAGCACATTTTCTATGTTTAGCTTTTGTCTAAATCCAGAAACTTGGTTAAAAAGATTTCCTAAACTTATTTCAGAAAAGTTTTTGGAAAATAAGTTTTTATTTTTTATTTTTGTTTCTAAATTCACAAACTTGATTTTTATTAATTTCGACTCTGTTTTCGAGAATACTGGTAGAAGGAAGATGCGGGATGTAATTTTTAAGGGTATTTTTGCATCTTTTTTTTTTTTTTTTTTTATGAAATGATATCATCTCAATCTTCCTCAATTCTACGGCAACCCGTCATTCATCAGGGATGAGCCGAAAATATTATTATTATTATTACTATTATTACGGGCAACTCCAGGGAGTCATTAGACTCATCGAGGGAGGCCCCAAATCATATTTATCACAACTATCTGACATTCATGCAGTATCTATCATACCTCGCCTTAAACTCATTCACTGTCACAGCATCCACTACAGACTCAGGGAGCGCATTCCACTCATTCACTACTCTAAAAGTAAAGAACCCAGCTCTAACACCTTTACTAACCACACTTTTGCTCAGTTTCCATGGATGTCCCCTAGTCCTCCCACAACCAGCCCTGTTCTCAAAAATATCTTCTGAATTAATTTTATAGAAACCCTTCAGTAATTTGAATGTCTCAATCATATCTCCCCTCCTCCGCCTATCAACCAATTTTTGCAACCCACAAATCCTCAACCTGTTCTCATACGATTCATTCCACAGACCTGCTATCATCTTGGTCACTCGCTTCTGGATCCTCTCCACCTCCTCCCCATCAAGAAGAAACCTAGGTGACCAAATCTGAGCACAGTAGTCTAGATGGGGTCTTATCAAGGCTCGATAGAGAGGAACAATAACCTGCTTGTCAACGTATTCTTCAGCAACCAAGTGATTTGATGAGCTGTTTTGGTCACTTTTGCAATGTGTCCCCTAAATTTCAATTCCTTATCTACCAACACTCCTAAATCTCGTGCCTCATCAATTTCCTGGAGCTGGGTTCCACCAATGCAGTAAACTGCCGCCAATCTTTTCACCCCAAAATGCATAACCTTACATTTTGCCACATTAAACTGACATCCATTCTCCTTAGCCCAGACCTCCAATCTATCCAAATCATCCTGCAAAATTTTGACGTCATCTGCATTCACTATTGCCCTACCCAACTTCGCATCATCCGCAAACAAATGAACTGTTCCTCTCAGATCATTTCCTATATCATTTATGAACAAATTAAACAGCAGTGGTCCAAGAACAGATCCTTGTGGCACACCACTAGTCACAGGCCGTCTTGTGGACTCTACTCCCGAGTAAACCACTCTCTGATATCTCTCCGTCAACCACCCTCCTATCCATCTCACCAACCCTATGTCCATTCCCATATGCTGCAATTTACTGATTAGAATTCCATGTGGAATCCTGTCAAAGGCCTTGGCAAGGTCCAGTAGAATCACCGTAAACCCATTACCCTTATCCAGTTCAGCCGTCACTGTGTTATAATACGTGAGCAAGTTACTGAGGCATGACCTACCCTTCATAAAACCATGCTGTCCCCGATACAGTATCCCATTTTCTTCTATCCAATCTTGTATTTTCCTCTTGACTATTTTCTCTAAGACCTTGACAATGATTCCTGATATGCTAATCGGTCGGTAATTTACAACAGCAGTCTTGGAACCACCTTTATGCAGTGGAACTATTTTCCCCTCTTTCCACCCGCTCGGGACTAACCCAGACCCGAGACTCAAATTAAACAAAATGGTCAAGGGTACTGACAATTCTTTAGCTGCTTCTCGTACAACACGAGCTGGTATACCATCCAATCCCACAGATGTATTGACATTGAGGTTATGCAATAGACTACTCACCTCCACTTCATTAACCACAATTCCCGTATAATCTACTGGTTTATTCGTTTCTGCAATGTCACCACCTGGATGATATACTTTTGCAAAGTGCTCACTCAGTAACTCAACTATCTCAACTGATTCAGTTACCTCCCTACCATCGGCATTCTTTAAAATCAATCTGCCATGTACATTTTTCCTTTTACTTGCTACATATCTAAAAAACTGTTTAGGATTCTCTTTAGCCTGCATGGCCAATGTTCTTTCGTAATCCTTTTTTGCTTTTCTTACCACACTCGTCACCCTTCTGGCCTGCGCTTTATACCGTTCATGTGCCTGCCGGTCACCCTTCTCCTTAAATTCCCTCCATAGTTGTTTCTTTTTTTGCAACTCAATCTTAATGGTGTTATTCATCCATTTAACCCCTACTTGATTTATTATTCGGACTCTAGGTATACAGTCAGCCATTGCTTCATGCAAGCACTTCTTAACTACCTCCCATGCACTATCAACTTCTAGTCCTTGCAGTTGTACATGCCATGGCACTGAACCAATCAAACTCCTAAGCTTGTCGTACTTTCCCGCCCGATAATTCCACATGTACCCTGTCTTAATTGAAAATTCTACACCTTTAGCCACCTCCCAAGTTAAGACCCTATGATCACTCTCACCGATTGGTGGCAATGTGGTCATATTTGTTACAGCCAAATCCTCAGATGTAATTACTAGGTCAAGCACTCTCTGACCCCTAGTATTTTCCATTACATGCTGTCGCAGATAGTTATCCCTTAATAACCGCATAAAATCCAATTCCTTCCTCCCGTGTGTCCTCTCCTCACTCCAATCAATGCGACCATAGTTGAAATCTCCCATAATAATCACCCTCCTTCCACCCATTTCTTCTATTTGCTTGTGCATACTGTCACCACCATCTTTTCCATCACCTGGTCTATAGCAGCACCCAATTGTATATTTAGTTCTGCTAGCCACAATCTCACACCAAATGGCCTCAAATGTGCTCTTTTCTCTATCCTGCAATTCAACTTCTATTCTCCTTGGCTGGAGCTCATCAGCTATCATCAACAATACTCCTCCCCCCATTTTATTCTCTCTGTCATTCCTGAACACACTATACCCATCACATTCAATCCCACTAGTTATATCATCTACAGTCAGCCATGTTTCACTAATACCTATAACCTGTGGTCTGGAAGTGCCAACCATGGCCAAAAACTCTTCCTTCTTGTTCCTAATACTCCTAGTATTAGTGTACATGAATTTAAGACCCCCATTAGCCCCAACCCTACCTTGATGCCTTATATTAACTATCCCACTCTGATTTGTTGTCCTTATTTGCTCTGGCATATTATATTCATTCTTACATTCAACTGCCTCCTTAAGGACTGTATCTCTACCCCCCCCCTAACAAATCTAGTTTCCCTGAATTTGCACATCCACTACATTCAGCAACACTTTCTCAAGCCTTCTTACACCGTAACCATTCAAATGCAAGCCAAAATATCAACTGAAAGCCCATCAAATAAATTCCACAATCTCCTATAATGTTAACATTTCTACCTTGGTGTTCAGGAATCTTGCAAAACTCATCAGAATATAAAACACGAAGAAACCCTTCAAACGCATTTTATTTCCAAAGGGACAAGAGAAGGTTCTTTTTTCTAATTTCATCTTCGCAGTCGAAAAAATATGTGCAACCTTTTAACACGATATTTATCAAAGGAATATTTATTTACAGGAACATTTATATGAACATTATTTACAAGATTTTCATGAATGTAAAGTCATTAAATTTAATTGCTAATTTTTTTTAAATAAATCAAAAATTTTTTTCTAAAGAAATGTCTACAGTTTGTTTTACAGGATATGGTACTTTATTTTCATTTATTGGATGAAGTATTTCTTACCTGTAAATTTATTTTCACAGCTAGTAATAGAAACAGATATTCATAGTTAGTTTAATAGTGCTGCTTGAATTTCGTTTTACTTTTGTGGCCTCCTAACAGATCACGTTAAAGAGCCGTTGAATTCTCTTGCTGGCAGATTTGTGTTTTGCTCAATGACCTGATTAATCGATGACGAGTACGACTTTATAGGAAGTCTATGTTAATATCACGTGTCAGGATGAGATAAGATTGTCACGATTAATATATTCAAAAATGCTGTTGTAGGAAATTCGTACAGAGTGAAGGAGTGGGCTCTGTATATAGCAGAACAGATACAGAACTGCAATTCTCTAAGGATATTTCATTGTGTACTGTACGAGGTTGGTTTGGTTCGTTTCAGTCTTCCTTTGCAAGGCTAATTTTTTTTCTATCCTGGCCACTGATTTGATGCATAAACCTTTAGTAGATAAAAGTTATGGAAGTAGCTAACATTGATACGTTATTATTCTGATTTTAGTTCTACTTGTAGAACTAAAATCAGAATAATAAGGAGCCTGTGTAGCTCAGTGGATGTGGCGTTTGCCAACCACGGCGCTTAGCCGCACGAAGGAAGACTTGGTTTCGAGTCTAGTCGGCGACTAGAGGAAATTTTTCTAAGCCTTTTTTCGACCGGTTCCCGAGTTAGTCGATCTTTGGCACGGGCAAGCAGGTTTTTCCTCCCGGAAACTCGGGTTTTTCGTCCTGTAAACTCAAGAAAATCGACCGTAGAACCCACATTATTTCAGACATTAAATATATTGTGTTAGGGTTAGGCACCACGAGATGGCGGTACATTTGAGCCGTCTCTCTTCACTGAGTACCGCTTAATTAGTGATAGCCTTGGGCCATCTATCTCTGATTGGTACCAGTGGAGATTGAACTGCCCACTCAGTCTCCAAAAGTTAGATAGGGCTAAATGGCTTCGCCTACTCCCGGTATACGAGAATAAAAAGGCATTAGCTGATTTTTTTTTTTTTTTTTTAGTTCTACTTGATACATTTTGCTAGCCTGGTTGGCCAAGTGGATAGTAAAGCCCATTTCCAACCAACAGATCGTGGATTTGAATCCTCCCCCACCTACAGATGCCAATGTTTTATGGGTATGTGTGTTATGTGAAAAAGTAAATGAATTTCATCGGTCGATGTGAGACCACCGCCCCCTTGGAAGTGTGAAGTGGCTCGAAAACATTCCACGTTTGATGTTTGGAGCAGGATTTGAGGACTGCATAAAAATAAATTATATATAATAAAAGAACAACAACAAAAAAACAGCCCACCCACAGCACTGATGTGGTATAGGTTTACGAACTTTCATGGATGGAAATAACATTAAAAATAAAAGAAAATGAACATTGCTTCCCACCAAATCATCACAGAAAACAGAAACAACCATTTTGTCAGCGGAGCGGAATTCGTTTTTTTTTTTTTTCCCCTCATCATTTTTAAGTGCTTTCATTACTAGCAAATCTTCATTTTTTTAACAGCGGCTTTCAGTTTTCAAACGAGCCAAAAATCGTTCTGAACCAAGCCTGGAAAAAGGGCCTATTAATTCAAGTAGACCGACGACCTCACTGGCGCACGTTTTTGAGACATTCGTGATAATCCCATCATTGAAGAAAGAAAATTTCGGATAGAAAATTTGAATATATGTTTATGATCAAATTTTCTATCCGAATGGGATTCTTTGGTTTTGATTTCTTAACTGAATGTGTCAAATAGTAATCCCAATCTGAATGATTCGAGCCGCTTGATTCTTGTGGGTTGTTGAATATCCGTGTTTTTTTTTTTGTTTTTTTCATCACCAATGACTGGCGTTATGAATTTCTTCATACCAATGAAAAGTCTTCGTTGGTGACATCATTTGAACCACATGAGCAGTTCTTAACCCATCAGTGTTTCACTTACAGACTTCAAATGCAGTATAACAATCATTCTTCAACATCGTAGGAGAAAAGTTCCTTTCAGCTAAGGGCTGCTCGCAGTAGAAAAACTCTCTGAGCAGATTGCAAGTACATCAGGTACATTTGCTCGTCATCTTCCAGAACAGATCTTGGCACTCACTGCGTGTATGCTTTCAACTAAGTCAATTTTTTTTAAGTGTGCTTCAAAAGTCACATACCTCAAGAGGCACTTTGGCACAGCGTCCTCCAGAGCAAACATTTTTCCAGCTCACGAGCTTGTAGCAACACCAACCATGAAAAATCTTCAGTAATCTTCTTTCAGTTTTTACTTTAAGATCATTGCAGGTTTAACAAGAATTTTAATTCTTCAGACCAGTCTTCTTCTGGATTGATCAGCAATCCAAATTTATGTTTCTAACACTGTAGGTGACTTTTTGTATTATTGCAAGAGATGAGAGCTTCCAAATACGGAAACAGCTGCAAATGTCTTCTTTATAAGCCTTTAGACATTGTTTTAGTTGAACTGGACACTGGAGAAACTTCTGTGTATCCTTGGAAATAATTGCTGTATATCTCTTCCGTTTATGTAGACAAAAAATTTTAACTTTATCATCGAGCCGGAATTATTCTTGCTTTGCATGGTTTTCCCTACCCTCGTTTTCAAGAATGGAACATCTTGGAAACGAGAGTGGTATCTATAGCTTCCTGTAGGCACAGCAAATGCACGATTCCCTGTAGGTGAGGCCTTACTAGAAATCACTAATATCACTCACTGAGCTAGTTAATTGATGTTTTTCGTTCAGGTACCTTTTTTTTTTTTAATGACGTATACGATATCGCCCACTGTCTGTTTGTTTACGCGATGCAGTATGGCTCTGAATGCAAAATAAAACTGCTGTACAGCAAGCCTACAATTCAAGGAAGAGGGGGAATGAGTTTAGGGTCTGAGGAATATTTTGTTTAATCGAATCCTTCGAGGAAAGCTCCCCCCCCCCAAACTTTTTCCTTTTTACTTTTCCGATGAGATCTTTTTTTGGAGGGGCAGTTCCACAATCGTATTTCCTCAATTGTATGAATTGTCCACATTCGTGTAGTATGAGCGCGGTTAATTGTTCGGAGTAAAATGAAGATAAGCGTTGGAAATATCAGTTAGATTCTTGGTGGTGCCGCATTGGGAAACGTAATTCTTATCCTTATATTTAACACACGACCGAGAAAAAAAAATCATAAATAATAACAACAACAACAATAGATTTTAAACATGACTATGGGTGCGTTTTCAAAACGGCTGATTTCTCTCTGGAGCCCGAAAGATAATTCTGAAATCATTTCCATCTGACAAGCAGGACACCATTCATTTGCATGCACATACGAAAGTAGCACGGAAAGTTCACTGTCCCACCACAAGGACTCGGTGTTTGCTTCGCTTATATCTCGCCGTACCATCGAGCGGTGAGTTATTGTGACAAGTGGCGAAAACGCTCAGGGAAAAGTGAAGACAGTTAGTGGATTGCGGTCGGTACGCAAAGGCGTAGGCGAGGAAGGTGAGCAGAGAGAGAGAGAGAGAGAGATGGAGAGAAAGGAGAAGGAGATAATGAAATGGGTTAATGGGGTGAAGGACTAGGTGCCGGCGCCACGACAAAAACACCTTGGCACACATGTCGAATTCTCTCCGTGAGAGG